>NC_052108.1:9121149-9170921 GCF_012273895.1 Zerene cesonia
TCTAACATTTCTTTACCAAATCGTGAGTCAGGGTGCGCATTAAAATCTCCACATACAAACACACATTCAGTATAAGAGATGTCCTATATTTGTTTTATCACTTTATCGACAAACTGTGGCTAGTGGGTATTAATATCAGGTTGAGTTCTGGGATTCACAAGTCTTTATTAAACTGAGAATTCTGCAACCGGAGATTTTAGGTCCGAAACATAAAGTAAAATTTTGTTATACTTTTGGGCCCAACATATCGAACTATAACTTCGAGCCCTATAAGGTGAAATCTAAGATAAAATTAACCTGATTTAATGAGGATTTTATGGAAGGAATACCGCATTTTGGCGAACGCAGTCAACAGGTCCAGATATAAATCTTGATTGTTTATAATTACACATTCGATCACACTAAGCTGAGTCAGATACTCAAGTTAGTAGCGTTTCTAAAATTAGATTATAAGACTTATAAATCTGTATCAAAAATGTATGAATTTCGTGCAGCAGCAATTATTTATTTATTTATTTATTTATTTATTCTTTATTGCACACACTTACAAAATATAAAAAAAAAAAGAAATAAAATGTAACAAAAACTGGTATGCAAAGGGCGGCCTTATGGCTAAAAGCCATCTCTACCAGGCAACCGTTGGGTAAAGGACAATATATTTTTAGCAACGTACAATGCAACGCACGTAGGCAGGCAGTGTATTGGAAAATTAGTAAAGACAAAAAAAATTAATAATAAATAAATTAACAATAATAAAAAAGTAACAAAATATAAACTACTTACAATAAGTTTAATAGTAATACATATATACGTATAAATTAATATATGTATATATATATACACATATATGGTACACACTATAAATGTAAAATATATAAAAAAATATATACTATACCATATACATAATTAAATAGATAAATAATGATCTTTAAGCATTCCTTTAAATATACGTAAAGTTTGAGCGTTACGGATCGTTTCTGGAAGAGCATTCCACAAACGGATTGCCGATATGGTGAACGAAGAGCTATAAATTTTTGTACTATGAACTGGAAAACGAAGCAGAAAACTATTAGATGACCTTAATGTATAGGACTCCGAAGCAAGGTACTGAAAATTAGATTTTAAGTATTTAGGTGTGTTTGGATTGAATAGAATAGAAAAAAGCAGATGAAGAGTGTGAGCATTCCGGCGTTGACGAATTGGCAACCACTTGAGCTTTTTCCGAAATTCTGACACATGGTCAAATTTTCGTAACCCAAAAATAAGTCTGATGCAAAAGTTTTGCAATCGCTCAAGTTTGTTGAGCTGGTCTTCACTAAGATTCGTATAACAAGAATCCGCATAGTCTAGAAGAGGTAGCAGGAGTGATTGTACAAGCATAACTTTGGTGGGTATGGGCAAGAAATGTCTTAAACGCTTTATACTGCTAGCAGCTGCAAATATTCTTTTGCTAACCATTTTCACTTGTGGGACCCATGACAAAATCTCATCAAAAGTTATCCCAAGATTAATAAGATTATTATTTTTAACATGCTTTTATTAACTTTACCTGTACTGCTTGTATACTTGAATGTAATCGACCCCTTTAGATTCGACTTTGATTCCCATAAATCGGGAAGGATCGGTGACGGTACAATAATTTCACAACTTTATCTTGTTATCCTGATTAGGATCGCCAGGATTAAATAATTTCCCTACGTATATTCTATATAAGATCAAGTGAGAAAAATTTGTTGATGCCATGATAAAGCGTGTTTTTAGTGTTTATTTACTGATTATGTTAAATAACTAGCTACATTTAATTGGCTTGACTTGAGATTTAAAGTACCTTAAGGAAAATCACATTATTAATGCAAAAAATCATAACATCAGTAAAGGAAAACGAGTTGGCATTAAAACAAATATTTACAATTGTATCAACTCAAACACGTTGCAGAAGCAACAACCAAACAGAGCGACAGTTACATTTTCACCACCATCCTCTGACTAGCATCAAATCATAACCTATAAACAGCGGAACCACTTACGCGACATTACAATCTCAAACGGTTTTACGAGTACATTTGCAAACAGCACATTGTTATTCCCTACAGCCACAAAGCGTACGTCTAAATAAATTACAAATCAATTCAATCGATTCTACGTCTCGTCACGTTTGCGCTTAATGCATAGCATAATAATCAACTCGTCATTTACCAAGTGAATTATTCAATCAAGAACAAATCACCAGGATAGATAGACCCCCCGGAATGCTAGACGATGTCGTTTTTGGCGGAATGTCTCCTTGCTGCTTGAGTATTGGGGGGTCTTTGAAATTTTGCGACATGTATATGCCGAATGCTTGTATGCGAAAGTGAATGGCAATGCAGCTGAACGATAGACGTGCTGTAAACTATTTTAGCTCTTAAATAGTCGTCTTGTGTTCTTTGTAAGTTCTGACGCAAAGTTTAAAACATAACTACGTCATAGATATAGCATATGAATTAAATATAGTAATGATTATATTAATATTAAAGTCATATGTGTGTATATGCTGCGTATAATCAAAATACTGTTGAAATTAATCACAAGGAAAACCTTTAGTTTTTTATAAATAACCGCTAAGACAGCATAAATTATTATTAGAATATATTATTTGAATTATAATAACTGTATACGAGCCATATCTAAAGCTAGACGAATAAATCAAGTTGACAAACAAATATAGTCGCCCAATAAATATTAAATGAAACAGCATTACATTGATATTAATGTAAATTGTTCAACGCTTCATTAAAGTGATTTATTTGTAAATTATAATTTATTATTTATGGTTTTCAATTATATATTAGCGTAATAACCATTACTTTGGTCTTCCAACTTGTGAATATCTTTGGTGCACTAGCATAATGATATGTATTTTGAATTTGTTTGTGGAATTAGTTAACCGTGTTCGTCTATTTCCTTATTTAACCGAAGTTTAAAAAAAAATTAAAGAAGTTCTCAATTCGACTGTATTTTTTTCAACCGACTTCCAAAAATATGGGGTTATCATATATGATTCTTTTCTTATTTGATAACGGTCCCGTGGCCCCATTAAAATTTGTTCTAGTTCTGACAATGTGAAGCCGAATCAGTATTTTTGTTGAAGTTGGGTTCTCAACAGATTGGCGTGATTCTTTTTTTTTTGCTGTCATTTGGTCACCTGTTAGAGTGTGGACTGGTTCCTCTCCCTAGGGAGGTGACTTGTTTTGGAGAAATTATTTACTTAATAAATTTGCTTCGAGTGAGCAATATATTCACATTAATTTTCTAACAAATAATCTACATATTATATACTAAACTTGTAGTTATGTATATTATAAGTAGGTACGTATTTTTTAAGGGCGACGGGCCATGGGACATTTCACAGACAGACATATATTTTAGAAAATCATTTATGCATCTACATTTTATTGAATGTCGTTTAAAATCAACAAAAGACACTAGCCGCGCCCCGCGACCTGCCGCGACCATCAAATATTTGCAAAAAAAAAAAAAATTTTTAAACCTTGAATATGAAGAAGTATAAATTCTAAACGGGTCTCGTTTATGCGCCCGCGCCGGCGGCCATGTTTATTTTATAGTCATTCCTAAATCGAAATTTATTAACGCCGTAAAATACACAAGAAACGCAAATTACTATTTGTATTTTATATTTATGACTCGAGTTCCTGTAAAATATAAATGAAATGACTCGCGAATTTATAAGTACTTCGACTTGTAAAATATACATAAGTTTTATAATAACAATAACAATCAGTTATCTGTGGCACGTAGTTACACCGCTGAATGGATTTTCATAAATTTTAAGATATTATTGATTTATGTAAAATATAAACAATATTAAAGAATATTTACAGAATAGAAAATGTAGATCATTAGGTGGGATTACCGGCCGTACCGCGGCTGCGCTCGCCCTATCGGCCGCCCATTGCACCACCTAAGCAATCGATTTTCTTAGATTTTTTCGGTTTCATGTGCCTAAAATGGCAGGTTCGGAACTCGATATTTTCTCTTCTTTAAATATTTTCCATATATAACGCATTTCAATACTATTGATCTAATAATAAATCAACTTGATTTCTGAGACAATTTCATCATCATCAGCCCATATATGTTACCACTGCTGGGACACAGGCCTCCTATGAGGGTCCTCAGTCCTCAGTCCAGAGTACTAACCCTCATAGGAGGCCTGTGAGACAATTTAGTCGTAGTTAATTGGTACATACAAATATTTAGGTGCCGTGTTAGGTTTAGGAGAAAAACCACTTTTTTTTTTTCATTTTAAGTTTTAACATTAATACAGAAATATATAAAACATCAAGGGCTGCGAACCTCTGAGCATCCGGGTCGATAAATAGCAATAACTATTAGTATAATGGTTCAGTTACACAGAAAAACAGGATAAAAAAATAAAACACTGATAAAATTTTCAAAATCGAACAATTTGTTTTCAAATATACCCATAACAAATATACAAATCTGTTTAATTTTAGCGTAGACAGTGTATAAGTCCTGTTTCATTAATTTACAATTTTCGTGTGCAGAAGCTTGTGTATTCACATGACTAAAACTACTAAACTAACTAAACACATAATGTGTGCGTAGACTATTAGTTTGTCTGTCTGTTTGCTGCTATATCAAGTGATTACACAAATAGTGATGTGCTTAAGACTCGAACGATAAAGCTTATACTGGAAACAATCGTTGTTTTACTACACAGTAAATTGACGAATTGTCTAACAGAAATTTATGAAAGCGTAATGACAGTTCATGTTTATAGACGGATGTCGGATAACATACTTCTTGGCCAGGATATAACATAATCTAATGAGCTGAGATTTCAATATAATACATACCTAAACATAGAAAATCCCAACTTCAATGATTTTTTTATATGATAGCATAGGAGCTGATGGATGACATAACGGTAAGCGATTATTTAAAAATATTTATCTAATGAACATTTACAGAGGCCTCTGTTAAATGAATGACATCTGTGTGAATGGAAAATATTGGTGAATGGGATGAAGGAACGGGCTGGGGAAAGGGACGTGATGTTGACATTTTAAATCAATAAATAACTACAGAACTTCTATATTGTTTACATTTTATATTATGAAATATTTCTATACACATTATATATAGTTATAGGCTTATTTTCGAATATTTGTCTTTATGATAATTTGTATTTTACCGTAACCGTAGTTATTGCCCGATAAATTTCCATTTTATTGCATGAAATATGACTATATTTCATGTAGATTGGATAAAAGCATTTCTGTGAAAGCGTGGGCGGTTCCTAGCTCAGATTACGAAATGGGATTTATATTTATCCTTTCACCCGACTTTACCCGCTTGATCTTTATGTTTCTGTTATTTCAACAAATCTCTTATAAATTTTATATTTTGTATATTTACATTTATATAAATTACAAGCTTTCCGCCCGTGTAATTCCCTTTCCCGAGGAATTGCCTATGTCGACTTTCTGATTTCAAAGTATATCAAATTTCATCTAAATCAGTCGAGTGGTTTAGGCGTGAAGATACAGACAGAGAAAGTTAGTAACTTTCTTCTTTATAATCATAGTAGGGATGATACTTATTAAGTCTAAATAATCCCATCACTCCAGTATAATAAAAACACGACATATATTCAAAAGAAACCGTAAAAAACCTACAATACACCCCCGACACCCCGATGCTTAACCAAAAGCAATTCACTAATTTAACATCTTAAAATGATTAATTTTATTTAGGTAGGCGCTGCGCGAACGATAGGCGGCTTATTTTCACGATTAATTGTCACCATGCGCAATAGGGTTGCCAACTTCATTTACATGGAAATATATATTTAGGTCTCGAAAGTAAAATAAACAGAATTTATTTAAAATAGAGTTTAAAAACCTAAAATATGCCTCAATGACTCTTAAAATACAGAATTAATGTAGGGGAATTATTTAATTCTGATCATCATAATCAGGATAATAAGGTAAAATTATGATAACGTATTGTCATCGATCCTTGTTAAGTGTATAAAGTTAGAATTATATTGTTCATTTAAAGTGCGTCAAAATCGAGTCTGAGGAGTCGGTTACAGACAAACATACAGATGAAGCTAATAAAAACGTGTAAGTAAGTTAGACTATTGTTCATCAATAAAAATAATGCAGTTATCTCAATATATGTGAATTACGTGTCCCGTTGTTTGTACGCGATAGACACCTAAATTAGTCAACCGATTTTAATAAAATTCGCACACCATGTGCAGTTTTATCCAGTTAAAATATAATTTTTATTATTTCAATTACGATAGAAGACTAACCGGGCGGAGCCGGGGCGTGCAGTACTATAAAACTGTTGTTATCAGTACAGCCTCACAGAAGGCCGGCGTGAAACACCATTCTGCTGTGTTTCGTTCGGTGAGTGGGGGAGTCGGAGGCCCATATTCTTTGCCTTACCCTTCCCAGTCCTTTCCTTTATTCCTCTCGCCAATCCTTTCTTGATCCCTTCCCAATTTAATGTCGGCAATCCATTTGTAGAGGCGTAAGGTCTGCCATGGACCTTATGCCTCTGCAAGTGTTCATGGGCGGTGGTATCGCTTACCATCAGGCGTCCTACCAGCTCCATTGCCGAATGTGACATAAAAAAAAAAAGGTGGGAGCCCTACGTGCAGGTTGCGGCGGGAACGCGGGCGAACCCGGGAGACAACTAATGTAATTGATTATACGCCATATAGGCCTCGTCCCGCTGAAATTTACGCGGTTACGACAGATCTGTTAATTAAAAATCACGTACAAGTGCAGCGCTCGGATTCTAATTAGTTTTTTAATGAAATGCGTAATGAAACCTGAGGAATATAGTTGTTTGAATGTTTGTGAGTTTGTTGCTTGGAAATTTATACGATATTTTACGATGTACGTAAATGAATAGGTTATGTGTTTTACTACAATAGTCAGGGTCAGCGGTGATGAGATTAGAGTGTAAAAATAAATTCTAAGGCCATTATTTAGCATGTCTTTTTGTCTATACCTTCAGTACAAAATATAAACATATAAAAATAACTTGGTTACGCCATCACGCGTAAACGACTGGACCGATTTCAAATTTTTTTTCACCATTTGAAAGCTGTAATTACACTTAGTCTATATATGTACCACTGATGAAACAGGGGCGAGCAGCTAGTAAATGATAATTTAATCCTTTTTCAAAATTTTTTTTTCTAAAATTATCCTTTGAAATAAATTTATCCTACATCCATTCAAGTTATTCAAATAAGTGACCACAACATTAAGCATCTCGCGCGAAACTTAGGCAATTAACGAGAGATCGTAATGCGCCGGCTAAGTCAAATTAAGTTTGCCCACTTGGCGAAGTTTTGATGGCTTCCATCGCTTGCTTGAGCGGACACTGATCTTGTAAATACTCTTTTGGGTATTGACAGATTGTGTGCTCTGGGCCATTATGGATCTCAATTATAGAATTATCTCTTGAATAATGTTCAAACCGTATTTTTGTTGATCCTCTTTCCCATATATGTCTTGAGTTATGTAAATTTAGATATTTAAGTTAATAATATAATATAAAAAATACAATCAAATTGATTTTCTCCTCCTTTTTATATCATAATTGGCGGAGTGATTTTAATCGAATAAATCAAGTCTATTAAAATAAAAAATTATGTTTAATAGATTCAAATCTTACTTAGCGAAAGTTTGTGTCTAGGTATATATTATTTGTCTTTCACGCGACCACTGAACGGATTTTGATGATACTTTGCAATGACGTAGCTCATGTCGTTTACGCATGAAACTGTACGACACAGACAGTGTAATGCAACAAATAAAATAATCCTTGTAATATTATAAATGCGTTAGTTTGTGCCGATGGATGTATGTGTATGTGTGTGTTTGTTACTCTTTCACGTAAAAACGACTGAACCGATTTCAATGAAATTTAGTACGTAGATAGCTGGACAACAGGAATAACTAGGCAACTTTTTATCCCGATATTTCTACGGGATACAGACTTACATGGGTGAAACCGCGGGTGCAGCTAGTATGTAACATGTGTATACTTTGTTTTTTAACAGAAGCTCAACGTATATTTATATAATCGTATTAAAACTATACATGAAAATGTCACGTTTTAGCAATTTAAATTAAGTGTTCTCAGTATTAATGTTCTATCATAAATTTCGGCGTGTTTGTTGAAAATATTGGCGCAGTAATTAAAGATGTTTAATATGGAAGGAGCGAGATAGATTGGATCTTTACTATGGTTTCTCGATCGTGGGGGTCTCTTCGAATGATTGATGAATAGTTTTAATGTTATATGAGAAATATATGTTATTTGTGCAAACGTTTTTCTTTTTTATGTCATAGCGGGCAACTGAGCTGGTGGTTTGCCTGATGGTAAGCTTTCATCACTGCCCATGAACATTAGAAAAGGTAGTGCCTCTGCGAATGCGTTGCCCACTTTTATGGGGTTAGGGAAACGGAAAGGGTAACGGTAATAAGGAATGGACAGGGACGTGTGAGGAAAAGGAAACGGGCCTCTGGCTCCCCCACTTACCGTACGAAACACAGTGCCATGCCATTATTTCTCGCCGGTTTTCTGTGGGGGTGTGGTATTTCCCCGGTGCGAGCTGGCCGAATTCGTGCCGAAGCATACTCGACTCCCACAAAAAAAAATTTTGAAGAAATCTTTGAAATGCGAGTGGTGCAGTAATAAAAATTCATATTTAAAGTAATTATTTTAACCTGCTACTAATTTACTGCATAACAGTTGCTGTTGAAGGCTAACCCATGAAATCCTATTTATATTATAAACGTAACGTTTGAAGAATGATAGAATATATGTTTGTTACTTATTCACGCGAAAACAACTGAACGGATTGTCATGACACTGAATACATAAACTATATTAACGTATACTATCCCAGATTTAATAAATGAAAATGTTTTACGCGACATGCATATAACGAGGACGCGTTCGAGTTGCCATGGTAACGCGAAAGCTATTAGTTTTGTGAAAATTAATCTGTATGCAAATTCAAGTGTTCCACGTAGTAACGACGCCGTATTCATTTGCGTCGATAATTTCCGCGAATCGAACCCACTACCCGTGCATTAATGACTTGGAACGTCATTAATTATTTCATTATTTTAATCTTCTATAAAGCTCGTTTCGTTCGTAACATTTTGTCAAAGGACATCAATTCTGAATGATTTTTATTTATGAAGTTTACACTATGAATAGACTATATGAAAGATAATTTATCATGATATTAATTACGTGTAGTCATTGACCAAGTTTATAAATTTGGAATATGAGAAACATATTAATATGTTATTTTTTAAAAGTAATGAATTACTTACAATTTTTCCAGCAGTCAATTTTGATGTATGTGGCGTGGGTGTCTTAAATATCTGAAAAAGAAAAAACACGTTTATATATTTTTGTATACGCTTCATTGCGCTTGAATATTCGAATTGAAAAATATTAGAAATTTATAAAAAAATAACGGGTAAAAAAATTAAAACATATATAACATGCATCTCATATAAATACAAAACGCCGTGTATAACCATATGTCTTATCCTTATTTAAATCTAACAATGCGATTAAGCGCAAGTAAAAAACCCCAAGTTTCCGTTTGGGCTAAGTTTTTTTACCCCGGCAGATGTCCCGGCGGGAGGCAGTTTTTTCGACGATAAATATCAATTCACAGACCGACGGAATCCATTCGTTTTTATTAGTATTCTCGAGACACAGCTTCACTTTTGCGATTATATTGAAATAAAGGTAACCGACCGGATTCACGAGTTATGGTTTGTTTTAGTTAGACCAATGTTTACATTGTATTATTTCATACATGTCATTCGACTAGTATAGTATTATGTTATCTGTGAATTTGATAAGTTTGATTTGACTTCGATGTTGTTTGTGTGACTTTAGGACTATTTGTAAACACTGTTTCAAAAGGCTCGATGGTAATTGCGTATCTACACGTATTATATTCTAACAACTGATTGTGAGGTTATACGAAACGGAGAAAATATGAGATTTTTTGTTAATTTATTCTTTTGCAATTTCATTCATCATGTAAATGATTTTAAGATAATTCAAAGTACAGTAAATATTTAATGTGGTTGATTATCATAGTTATATGAAACTCTTAGCAAATCAAATACTCACAATTTCACATACTTTCTAACCTAAAAAGCATTGACCATATTTCGCTTTTAAAACAATTCATAAATCGTTAAAAAAGACGGTAGGTTATGTAAAATGGACATTTGTATTTGTTTTCTGTGGTATTTAATATAATTATAGAATTGTTATATACAAAATTTAGTCACACTTTAATAGACAGATAAATAAAAATGCAAGTTTTTATCCCTATACGAGCGGGAAATAAAGTTGAAAGTGTTATAAATTATATGTAAGTATATGAAATGTAAAAAAGTGTAAAAAAATACACAAGTGTAGCCAAATAAGCCTTAACGAAGGCTACATATCTTCGATTACATAACGCTCAGGTGCAATCCGAACTCAAACCAATCACACACGCAATATCATCCATTCATTGCACCACAAAACAATACCCAAATCCAAATATCGTCAAATGAAAAGTGTTCGCAAATCGATTATCAAAACTCGAATCGCCAAATCACCCAATCGATGTATTGCCGAGCTATCGATTCGAAACGATTATTCGATTCATTACGAGCCAGCCGGGTGGAAGCTCGCTCAACTTTAACTATTAGGTCATTAATTTAGAATTTCTGGGAAACTATCACGGCGACCGTTTTACGTGTAGTGCTGTGTGCATAAGGCTTCTGTTATGCTGCATTGACCTCGGACCTGAGAAGTTTAATGTAATATTTTGGCGAATTTATATTTAAAAATAGAAATTGGATATGTTTGAAAATGGTAAAAACACGATAATATGGTGTGATCTATTTACATAGCGTTACATGGCGTGGTGATCATTTTACAAATCTAAATGTTTTATTACATAATAAGCAGTGGCGATTAAATGAGATGACAAGTTAATAAAATGCCACGGAATCTCCAGCTGGAAGTGGCCCCTGCTCGAACGAGTGTTCAAACTTTGAATATTTATCATTACATATTTAGTAAAAAGAAGTAGAATTGTCTGTAATTAGTTTAATAAGTTATCTATTTAATTTAAGACACGAGTTTTAAAAGTTGTATCCCATGAATTTGTCACAGATAATAAGGTGCCCTTTTAGGACTATATAGATATAACTATTGTTGGTATACTTTTATATAGATAAACATTGACTCGATGTTTCAAATCTTGTGACGCAATGGGATCGATACTGTAGCATTGAAAGCCCCAGATTTCCTTACTGGTGTCCCTTTTCAAAACTCACGAGAGCAATGTCACAAAGATTACTGGAAATTTAATCGTTCTTGTTATTTAATTTCAAATTCAAATTATATTGGGACGAAGCATAAATTATTACGATGCTTTTGAATGAATTATTTGCTGAATGTATTTTAATACTTCTTTTATATTACGATATTTTTAAAATTCAAAGAGTATGTTAATGTATAGGTACTAATGGTTTAAATTATTTTTAGCTGATGTCAAGTCTACCTGTTTTTTTATTTTTCCTTTTGCGAAGAAAGTTTTGATGCCTTCGGAGAAGAGATTTTGGGTTATGTCGGACTCCTAGTGAAATGTGGACGACTAACGATAGAAGTCTTGTTCTATTAATTTGAAAAATTTCCTAATCGAGACATTTCTAGATTCTAATCTTCAAAGAGATTCTAACCAACAATGAGTGTTTAGTGTTTTTTTAAAGTCAGATAATATTAGCGTGTTTAGGCGCTGTGTGGACGCAGCACTACAATATCGTGGACGTATGTGGAGTTTCCTGGATCGTGTGTTTACAAATAATTTGCGGAGCTTTGAATCGCACACGCCGAGGCTACCGACCACACCCTTTGATTCCTTAGCTTTGATTAATCGCTAATTCCGGATGATTTTATTTATGCGACATTTAAACTTTTCCGATATTTACATACAGAGCTGATTAGGTAAAAATTGTGGTCTAAGAATTAATTATTTTTATGTTTCAAAATTAGACTAATTCTTAAAATAATTCTTTTTGTAGACGCTTTTTTAAAAAGTTAATAAGCAATATCTGAGTTCGATATTCTAATCTACAAATTATTGTTATTAAAAAACTTAAACGCCTTCATATTGTCAGAACTACACCAATAACAATAGCTTTTTATAAGGAAGGTTGAATGATGAAAGTCATCAATATCTAATAAACAGTTTTTAAGTTACTTCGATCACAATCAAATCAAAGCAGTTTAAAATAACAAAAGATTTTCCCAATTGGTTGATTCTTTATTTTACTATAAATGGTCATAAATGCTGGTAAAATTGATGATAAATCAATTCCATATGATACTTAGCCACGTTCTACATTTAGATTTTTTTTTATCGTGAGTTTAAAGTACCTACTAGTTAAAGTTTAAACTGTTTTAAAAGACTTTTGAGATCGACTTAAATAATAATCTTTCAAATTACTAATTGAGGATTAATCTAATCTATAATTCGTTAATGTACTCTCCTAATTAACAACCCCAATACTTAATATTGTACAAATCACGCCAACCCTTTAGCAACGTTTTTACAGCGGGGTATAAATTTCACAAACGACGCGTCACATTACGCGGCGCCTTCAGCTCTGATAGCATTTGGAGCTAGCTCTTCCAGAAACTTCTATATCGCGTAATATATCGCTTTATTGACTAGACCCACACCATGCCCTTTATAGGCGAAGTGCCGACTGTATATTGCATGGCTATCGTTTTATTTACATGCGACTAAATACGCTATGTGGTATGTAAGATTTTCATTTATAGATGACTGCATTTTTGCAAAATAAACAGTGTTGATTTCGAATGTCTTTTATTAAATTGATAAAAATTTATTGAATAAGGTTGTTGCCTGCTTTGGATTGAAAAAAACGTGTAACTACATTTCAATAATATTCTCTATAAGCGTATTTGATATTTGATATGTATTTTAATCTTCACCTCGTGTACGGATGTAGTTTTATGTCTTTAGCATATTTGTCAAGGATCGAGTTACATGTCAAAGAACCGACTAACGTAGTAGTATAAAAAAATTCCAAAATTTACGATTTTCAGTTTTTCTGCGATCGCCGCTCGGACTATTGCGTGTTCACAATTGTAAAGGGTTGGCCCTTAAAGACTGCTTTTTAACTCGTTTATCGCCAGGGTATAGCAACACTGCTATAATAAAAAGGTTAACAAATGAGTTAACAATAATGACCCCTCTAGTTAGTCTTTATAGCATTCTAGTTTATAGACTAAGGTTTGGAGGGTGACAAGTATTTGGGAATGAATGAATATGTTATGTTGTTTTTTATTTCTATCGAATTGCATTACCACAATGACGTGGATATTACTCACCCTTTAAAGCCACCATTCATAGAATAATAATGAGTAATTGTCATTGCATTGCTATATTAGTTACTGGCAGCGCCCCGCGGTTTCACACGCGCAAGTCCATATCCCGTAGGAATATCGGGATAAATAGTTGCCTACATGTTATTCCAGTTGTTCATCTGTCTACGTACCAAATGTCATTGCAATCGGTTCAGTAGTCTTTGCGTCAAAGAGCAACTAACACACACACATCCTTACCAACTTTCGCATTTATAATATTAGTAGGGCTAGATAACTCGTGTAGAGTATAGACTTGGCAGAGGTACTATCGTGGTCCCAGGCGCAGGCGAGTGCCACGTGTTCCACTTTTCTCCCAAAGCTAGAGTATCTTTCGAAGATTTCCTCCTCGTTAAAAAAAAGATGTACCGTACTTTTTGTATTAATTATGTCATATAACATTCTTAAGTAAATTTAATTAGCCCATTTTATCCTATTATACTATTATTGCAATTTAAATGCATCGTTGTATGAGATTAATAAAATATACGAGGTATACGCTTGTGTGAGTGCGCTGCAAGCAGGTTGTAATAACCTCCGTATTAGCTCTAGTTATCAATAATAAGGTAATTAATCTCTGACTCGAATATTGATCAAGTTTACAACACTGCATATAGCGTGCTTTTCACATGATACGACACGACACGATACGACACGATGCCATGCAATCTTATAGTTATTTCTAAACCACCAACCAAATAGACCAAATTTAAAGTGGTAGGACCACATGGGACGCACCAGCTTTCGAGAAGAAAAACATCATAAAATCAATTCACCCCACCCCATATCATGTTATTGATTAACAAAGACAATATAATACAATTGAATTGATAACCTCCTCCTTTTTTCAAGTCGGTTGAAATGAAACATCACGTTACTTCGTATAATATGAGATGAAATTAAAATAGTACGCAATAAAAACTTAGGATGTGTCGTACCTATACACATCGTTGGCGATAAAATTATTAATAAATAATTTTGCCGAGTTTCAACACCCTCTACGTAATTGCTACCCTCCTTCAGGTAAAATTATCCCTTATTAAAACTGCGACTAAGACTAAAATTACTTGCAGTGAATTATGACGATAATTTTATGCAATCATAATCCTGTCCGCTTGGAATAGAGTTTAAAATTGGTTTGATGAATTGTGTTTGCGATTTGTAATGATTAATCAGGCTTGTGGGAAATTCTAGTCATGGAATTATGTTTAAATGTAATGGTTCTATTAGTTTCATGGCGAATACTTAGGCATGTATATTTTTGTGTTATCAAAGTACTTAGTATTTATTTGTAAATTTATTTTTATTAATAAAATGTTATGGATGTTATTTAATCTTTCACGCGAAAACAGCTTATCGTATCTGTATGAAATTTAGCACAGAGATAGATTATAGTCTGGATTAGCATACAGGCTACTTTTTACGCAGATACCACACGAATGACGCTGCTGGTTACATCTTTCCTGCTATAAAGGTTTATACACTATAATCTACTGATTTAAAATATAAGCTACGTATTTCTCTAAATATTATGGGCAATAATGAAATCGCGGAACTTGTGTATGACTCAATGATCTCGCCGACAGAACTAGTTAATCAGTTATTTAATCGCGTGGGTCGTGTCGTTACGCCTTACGACACTCTCGCTTACAACACACGATATTTTAATTAATTGAGACATGATAGTGTGAAATTATATTGCAAGATATGGATCGTTTTAAATATTTTATCATCTATAAAACATATAAAACGATTTGTTTTAGTTTTAAGGGACAGTGCTGTCAGGACTGACTGACGGATCTATCAACGCACATCACGAACTGCTCGACTGACCGGGCTGAAATTTGGCATATAGATAGCTACTACCTTGTAGACATGCGCTAAGAATGAATTTTGATAAATTCTATCCCCAAGGGGATGAAATTGGGGATGATGGTTTGTATTACGATTTTTTTTATACCCACGCGTGCGAAGCTGCGGGCAACGGCTAGTACTAATTAAAACTCAAAGTAATATAATTTGTACATTATTGATACATTTATCACACCAATTGTTTAATTTTATATCATAATTTATTATTTTATATCACGCGATTACTTATCGTAAAATAACTCCTTACTTCAAAACTTTTTACGCTAATTTCAATTTTAAATTAACAATAATTTAATCACTGTGTTGTTACATGGTTTTAGTAAACCTTTAGTATAATATTATAGTATATAGTATTATATATTACTCGTATTTATATTCCTTTTTGAATTTTCCTTTTTGAATTGAAGGTTCGTCTGACGCGTAAGCTGTAACCACTGCCCATAAACATTCGCAAAGATAGTGCCTTTGCAATTAGGGATAAGGAAGCGATTGTCGACTGAAAAGAAGGAATGGACTGAAAAGGGTGAAGAAAAGGAAACGAGCCTCTTGTTTCCCTACTCACCGTAAGAAAGGCAATGGCATGGCACTATTTTGCATGGTACTTCCTAAAGCTGGCCAAAATTGTGTCGATTAAGGTAGCGAATAGAAATATTTTCCGTTTATACTATAAGCATAACTATTAACTAGAAATATTTCAAAATATGTTCTTCTAAAGAGATGCCTTAATTAAAACCGAGTCCATAAAACATATACGCGTATTGTCTGAAGTTGGACGAAACAGACCTATGATAAACCCTTATCAACATTCATCTCATATACTTTTAGAAGGAGTATTTATAAAATAACCTTTTAAAAGTTCCTAACTCAGAACGGAAGGCTGTATTATTATAAAATTAGTTCTCTCGCAATCAAGTTAGCGCCTCCGTTAACTCTTAAAGTTAAAATAAATTGCTTGAAAAATTCATACTCTCTTTGAAACGGCCAAGATTAATTAAAGGTCTGCTCTCACATTGCTCATTAATAAAATATCCTTAATTACTTGGCTTGAACCCCTCAAAGATGGCCGAGGTGCTCTGTGCGGAAGGAGCTTTAGTGTGAAGAAATAAATATTTTTAACCGGATCTAATTAATTATTACAAAAATAGCATTTCAGGAATCACAGCAAAGTGAACTTTGCGCCTCAGTTTGTAAAGTAAACTTTTGCTTAGCTCTAAATTCGTTCAAAACTTTATATGTGAAAGACCAAAAATTTTAACTCTCCTGATAAACCTAGGACATTAGATGTATTCAAAGATGTTTATAACACAGTAAACACATAAGCAAACAAACAAAAGACAAACAAAAAAAACCTAATGAACTTCTATTCCGGCGTAAACACAACCGGCATACACCTATAGGCAGTAAAGAAAATTATTGCATTTGGTCCACTAGTTTTTGTGTGCTAACATAGTTAACATACATAAAAAAATAAATGTTTCCTCTTAATATCTAATATTAATTTAGATATATTATTTTATACGGTTCCAAAACATCTTTTCTTATTTACCAGTTCATCAAAATCGCTTCACTCTGGTGCTACATCTGAATTGACCCTTTTATTGATTGTAATAAAAAGGCTGAGCTATAAAAGATAAGTTGTGTACACATGTTAATGATCACGTTAAACGGTTTTAATGCTTGCTGAATTCGATAAGATGAAGTTCTTAAACACAGTTTCAAAATAGCCCATAATGTTACGTACTTTATTATTTTAAGTAAATATATTTGTTGAGATTCTAAATAAATCAATTATAGCATAGAGATTCTTTCTCATTGGAATACATAACATAGCTACGTGTTTACGTAATCTACACTAATATTATAAAGAGGAAAACT
This sequence comes from Zerene cesonia, assembly GCF_012273895.1. Taxonomy (NCBI): domain Eukaryota; kingdom Metazoa; phylum Arthropoda; class Insecta; order Lepidoptera; family Pieridae; genus Zerene; species Zerene cesonia. The sequence continues at coordinate 9,138,439 of NC_052108.1, forward strand.
TTGTTTGTTTGTTTGGTCGTAATGAATAGGCTCAAAAACTACTGGACCGATTTTAAAAATTCTGTCACCATTCGAAAGCTACATTATCCACGAGTAACATAGACCATATTTTATTTTGGAAAAAAATAGGGTTCCGTAACATATCTTTATTGAAACATCCAAACCAGTATACCTATAAAGCTGAAGGGTTAGTTAGTTCGTTTGATATTATTTAAACTCAAATATATAACTATAATCGCAATAATTCAAATATTCAACTGGATAGCTATATATTATAAAGGTGAAGAGTTTGTTCGTTTGATTGTTTGAGTGCTAATCTCCGGAACTACTGGTCCGTTTTGAATTCTTTCAGTTTTAGATGCCCTACAATAAAAGTATTCAAGGAGAATTTAGGCTTTATATGTACCACGGGCGAAGCCGGGGCGGACAGCTAGTTTAATATAAAGAGAGTTGTGTTATACCAGAGGCCTTTTTTTTTTTGTCACTCTACCCAGTCAATTCTATGGTTCCGATCGTCAACAAAATAAAGCAAATAAAAATATGAATATACCGCTATTCATATCTCATATTTTCGATTTCTGAGTATTAGTTTTGTTATTATTATCATACACGTTAAATACAAAGCAATAACATAACAGCAATAGCAAATGTAACAATAATAACAAATACACCTCTGTCTGCCTGGTACGCTTGGAATCAATTTGTATAACATTATTATTTCTAACAAAATTTAACCACCATCAAATTCCCAGTACTATACCAAATTTAAATGGGTCCACACGGGCACCAGCGTTCAAATAAAAAAAATCATCACAATCCCTTAACCTAGTCGAAATGGAGAACAAATTTAAATTTAAAAAAAAAAAACACTTTAAAGAAACAGGAGTATACATATGAATTATAGACCCAAGCAAAACCGGAGGAGCAAGCTAGCAACACAAAGTTAGTCAATAGAGTTGTAAATCAAACGGCCTGTTGGCTGTAGCCGGGTGGTTGGTATAAATCAGTTGGAATAAGCAATTTGGTTTACGGAAATAGACTGTAAGCCGAGCTGGCTAGGTATTGCATTGTTATACATTAGTGTTACCGATTAGGGCTGAGCTGAAGGCTAAAATTATTTAGTTTTAAGGAACATGAATTCCTGTGTGCCCTGGAATATTGGACAGATATTCTTTGCATTAGTTTCCTGGTCAACTCTGTTTATGGACAAAACGGTGATCAGTTTTTTTTTGTTAGTCCCCCTTGAATCCAGGGTATTATATACGCGCATAACTGTTATTATAAGTATAACAGTTATGCGCGTATAACATGGGGGTTATACGCGCATAACTGTTATACTTATATATGCATAACGTTAACCACCGTATCACGAAGGCGGTACATTTTTAAGGGAAACGAGTATTCAATTTTGAACAGGTACAATTGGGACATACTTTACAATAACTTTAAGGTTAAGAGCATACCGCGTAGTCAGGCTACAGTGCTCCGCATTCTGAAAGTCTCTCTAGGTTGTTATGTGGCACCAGTGAAGACACAAAATAAGCTATTCTAACAGCTTTTATCAAAATCTTTACAATTGTATTCTTATTCCCACGACCAAATTAATTACTGGCAGTCCCATACACACAATAACTAATTAAAATATACTCTCTTTTCCGTCTTCGTAATTTCTGTTTTTATCGAATCACCACCTGAAACTAACTTGAAATATGTTTTAATGAGTAACAGCCCTGTAATTGTAAGCGATCCGATATTTCTTTCGGTAGAAATTGAGTCGGCGTCGGCGTATTTTCGTCTCGCGTTGTATTACCTGATTGTCACGCTCCGAGCGATTGGACTAATGGCCTCTGTACATTGTGAGTATGTTTTATGCATAATATCGCCATATATTTATCGGTTTTATTATAAATCGTATAGGTACAAATTAATAAAGAGAGGATTATAGTAGATTTTTTAGAAAGCTTACAATCATATGCATACAAAAAACGCTTCTTAAGAAATTAACAAAATGTGTTCTATTTGATGTTTTTGCACTAAAAAAGAATTAATACGTAAGTGATTCTTAGTCACGTTAAGAACCAGTAGCGAAATAAACTCTAAAAGTTTAGATGGCAAATAACGCTCTCCGATGCAATTAGTACTGGGTTAATTACGCAGAAGATCAAAAAAGCCATCGTTTGTCGTCTAAAATATTAAGATTTATTCAGATAACACGCAAGCATAAGAGAAAAATAAGCGTTTTGTAATATTAGGCCTCCTTTTATATACACTATCATTACGTTATTTTTATATGTTCAGGATTTTGGAACCATTGGAAACTGCAACTTCACTGAGTGATATTGGCTATATATGTACCACGGGCGAAGCCGGGGCGAACAGCTTGTATAAAAAAAAGTAAAGTTTCAATTTGAAGTGTAAGTTAAAGACGAAAGAGATAGACAAATATAAATTGAATCAAATGCAGTCCACAAATGAGGGCAGAGCTTGATTGAGTTATTCCGTTCACGATATATATTGTTATTAATTATGTATTTATTAGCTCTGACACCAGGGATTAGTGGGGAGGGGTTACAGAACGAGAGGAGCGGCGTGATTATGCTTGTTTTATATTTCTGATTTGTCATTTTATAAGGGACTAGGGGCCGGCCGCGGCTACGCCTGTACATATAGTTCTCAGGTATCTCGTACGTATTCAACGATGACAGAATTTTTCAGTATTTGACAGAATTGGTTCAGCAGTTTCACTTTAAAACATATTAGTATATATTCTTAGATTCGCCGCTTCCATGTATAATAATAATAATATTGAACCATACATAACAATATTTATGTTAATTAAATATATCTTAAAAGTTGTACTAGCTTAAGGACATTGAATAAGATTTAAATGTAACGTAAACATTATCCTTATTTTAAAATTATTTTCATAGGCATGTATGTTTGTTCATGGTAGATCTTACTAAGATTATAGACGCGAAAGTTTGTAATTATGGATGGATTTACGTTACTGTTTTAGGCAAAAACTTATCGTATCTGTATGAAATTTGATACAGATATAAATTATAATCTGGATTCGCACATGGTTGTCCGGGTTATATTTACCAGGGTACCATGCGAGTGACGCCGATGGTTACTGCCAGTATATTATACAATTATCGCTACCGCACGTGTATATGTGCAGACCCGTAGTATAACGAATATAAATAACTTTAGGATATTAGCTTGCAAATGCTAGAATCCATTTTGTGTACTCGTATAAAGATTGATCTCTTACTTTCTATCATTTCGTTTCATAACATACACATTATCGTTACTTATTATATTTCCTTTGTTAATCCTTACTAGAATTTGTAATGCGAAAGTTTGGTTGTTTGTCTATCTTTCACTTCGCAACGAGGTATTATTATGATACGAATTGTGTTTGCAGATAAGAAATGGCTAGAGAGTGACTCTTTACCTCCTTTGACTACGCTACTACGAGTGAAGTCGCGTGCGGAAAGTTAGTACTTAATATCTTTGTATTATATGTGAAAAATTAAATGTTTAATTTTATATATGGATAACGCGTTTGGCTGTTAAATTTAACTTTTTTTTATTTTTATTCATATTTCATTATCTTGTTTTGACTCTAAGATCTTGGTACCACATAGACGGATATCTCTTATTTACGTATCTGTTATATTCAATATTCCCATTAAAATAACTTCCATATAGTACCTTGTAATATAAGTTTTTACACAACGCCATTTACTTTTATGAAGGCATGATATAATAAAGTAATAAGGACAGTTTATTTGGATTCATTTATTATTTGTTGGCGAGAGGCCAACAGCGACTCTGCTGCTATAAAGAGAACGATGTTTTGTACTGAAAAATGATTTGTTCCTAGGTTATTCGCGACCTGCGGTTTGGAGAGGAAACGAGGAGTTTTCTTTAATTTATGATGTATTCATCGGTAAAAGAACAATCGTAAAATATTATATTTTTAATGTCATGATATATTGTTGAGTTCCTATCATCTAGAGACTAACCAACGTCCATCAAACTCAAACATTGATTTATGCAATGACACTTCTAGAAGCACTGTTGAATCGTCATAACATAGTTTTACCATTTACCACCAGAAACGAAAAGAAGCTTTGTAAGTCTTAAAATCCTGTTCATTTTACATATCATATAACATTATACCTTATATATTATACGTTTCATGCATCCAACCATTTCTATTTTTTACTTTTCACTTTAATTAAAACAAAAACATTATTATTTTAGATATACAGCCATTAAATGGCCATCGAAATAAAACAAATCGTCAACATCAAAACAACGGTGCACAGAACTAGCTCATTAAAACCTATCACATTTCGAAATAAACAGAAACACGATACTCGATCGAAGCCACCGATTAGCCTCATGTATCATACAAGTATGGGAATTAATAAAGAAATAACACGCGTAAAATAATCCACCCACGGGCGGCTGTAAAAATTATTATTGATTTTATCTGTGTGATGTATTGTGACATTAGAGGGTGGGAATTAAGGTTATCGTTTTGTTTAATTATTTTTTATAGCGTTTATATGTCGCATCCGAATATAGAAATAGGTTCTAGCTACCATTGTTGATATTATTATGAGTTTTGATTTTTTTTTATTCTTACACTTTTTTATTTTTGAGATTATTACATGTGGTCTTGTGGATCCAGAAGTTATTATTAAACAACTATAGAATTAAATATATAACATTATATATAATGTTATTATACGTTCCCGATAAATACATGTTAATAGCGTCGAGTTTCATTCTAGATTAAGTCCGCCATTGTACAGGTCTTCTGACTTATTTACTACGCAAAGTTAGACAGAAGACGGGTCCTACGTCTAACAAATTCCTTCAAATTAGTTTTATATTGTCAATCAATATATATTGATTAACAATATAACACTAATTTGAAGGAATTTGTTGCAAGCAAGCGAATACCTTTACGAAATTCCCCGCTTAGAATCGTTACTTTTAAATCTTTCCCTTGCAATTCTTTTGATTACGCGCAGGAAAAAGGGAGGGAAGATAGTTGAAATAAAATTGCCAACTAATTCATATTCACATTAATATTATATGAACAGAAAAACATGCAATTCGAAGTGTAAATAAGATACAAGTACAGTGGGAGGTCTTTCTTATCTCTCCTTATACGAATACATTTGGCGTCAGGTAAAATGATACACAGTCATTGGATGCTGTGATTTGTGAATTGTATCACGTTTCTTAGAAATGTATTTGTGAGTCATTTGTACTTATGTAAATTTATTCTGTTTGTTGTTTGAGGATATGTAAATATGAGTAATCTTTTAATGAACGAAATATAAATGTTTTAATGGGCTAAACTTTATCGAAATGAATTGTGTTGTTCAAAACCCTGAGACTTATATTATAATGCAGGTTTCAGCAAATCTGATCAGACATAACTAAACATTTTAAAAATAGCAGAAAGAAAGAAAAAGAAAAAAGCTCAGTGAGAAAAAAAAACAATCATATTTTAATGCACAAATTTATAAAATATTGAAATAAATTTGGGACTTATTGGATTGCGTATTTAATTTTGTTTTATTTATAGCTATTTAGTATGCGTTCATTTGATAGAAAATAATTTATTGAAATACTTAAATCAATATTCCGATCTAATTATCTTAACGAATAAAATACAGATAACTTTAATATAAATATTCGTTGAATTTTAATTTAATGTGAAACAATTTCTAAGAACAGTTGAGTATTAAACGATTAGAATCAAAATGATAAAATCAAGAACCTATTAAACTCAAATATCTACAAAATACGGAATTTCAAAGCCGGTAGAATGTAATAGATATCATCTTAGATATATACATTAAGTTATAAATATAAATACAGGTATTACTACATATTATAAATGGGTCATTAAAGGACAGTGAAATATTTCGATTATTGTTATTAATTTAAACATAACTTCGGAAAATATTTGCTACTCAATTACTCCGAGAGTTTTGAACAAAAAATGCAATTATTTATAAAATAATTATGTTTAATCGAAGGTTTATAGGTAAATAATACATGTTTCAAAGACAGTCATATAAAATACAGTAAATATTTTCGATTGATATGAACATTAATGATTTTTAATTTAAAATTTGTTTTAGACAAGCTGCAAGCAATATAAATTAAGCGTATGATATTGTTAAATATATTTCAGTATGAAAGAATGTTATTTTAGAATAAGAAAAGCAATCCAGTATTAGCAGATTTGGGTCCAAATACTGTTATTTTGTATTATATTCAGTGAAAGCCGAAGGCCGAGAAATCACGCTGGAGCGAGCGCATTGTGGTCAGAAAACGTAGCTTCTATTGAAGGAGGTTTTATATAGATTATACACGACCATTCTAGTCCGAAGCATTCCTCAGAATTTTTATTATTTCAGCAATTCTTACCTCTTCTTTATGGCTTGTTTAATCTATACTAATATTATAAAGCTGAAAAGTTTGTTTATTTGTTTGAACGCACTAATCTCAGGAACTACTGTTCCGATTTGAAAAATTCTTTCAGTGTTAGATAGGCCATTTAATGAGGAAGGCTATAGGCTATATGTGTGCCATGGGCGAAGCCAGGGCGGACCGCTGGTACTATATATTATTTAACAGTAAAAACACAAAAGAAACCATTCAAACGCTTCATATTTACTTTAATTCATTAAGTAGAACTATAACGACACGAATTATTTTAAATACAGATGTAGTATAATATACTGAAGGTAACAATAAACAATTAATTGCTAGAGCAGTGGTCAACTGACCTGACTCCCTATACATTACGCCGTCCCGGTCGCCGCCGGATTGACCCGGAATAAATAGAAGCCTATAACACTCCTGAATATTGCAGCTTTCTATTAGTAAAAGAATGTTCAAAACCGGACCAGTACTTTCAAAGGGAACCTTGCATACACACAAAGATAGAAAGCTTACCTATTTATACACATTTACATATCTGCAATCAGTAGTAAATACAATATTGTTGAAGTAGTGCTAGCATAATGCTAAGCTAGACCATGAATACTAGATAAGAATAAAATCAAAGTACCAGGAGATCAGAAAAGGAATGTATTGCACAGTCAGTCGACAGCCGGTCAACTTATCTGATAACGCGCCCCGCCCGTGACCCGATGCTCTCAAGATAGCGCTTCAAAGAGTATCTTTACAGGTATTGTATTGTTTTGATAACTCTAACAAGGATTAATTTAACTCAAGGCATTAGAATAATAAGATATTTTTACATTCATTCCCCAACTCATAGCTGTTATAAATGTAAATATGAGCTTGTATGTTTGTCTTTCTTTGAGATTTCAATGTGGAGATTTTATGGTATGATTTTAATTTCTAGAGACAGTTAGGAGGCCATAGTGTAATGTAGGCTACATATGACCTTGGGAATTCATCAGGATTCATTATCTAATAATGAATAAAGAAATATTAAGAGTTTTAGTAGAAAGAATTATGTTGTAAATATAATACACTGCAGCTATGTTTATTATTATTTAAACTGTATAGATTTATTTCACACAAAAACTGCTGAAGTAATTACAAAAATTATTTTTCCATTTGAAAGCTGCCTGTTCACTAAATACCATGCACTGCGGGCGCAGCTGGTGAAGCGATAACTTTCTCGACCATAACTTGATAGGTTGGTAGGTACATATTATTGAAATAAAATTGATAAATGATAAAAATTGTACAACTGTAATGTTTCAAATGTGTTTAAATTGTTTAAAAAGTAAGGAAATAATTGTCAATTTAAGGTTTGTATTAAAGAAGTATTAATCATACAATATGCTTAATAATTTCTCCAAATTGGGGCAAATCTTAAATATCAGCCTTCCCCAAACTCGGAATCTTTAAATTTTTTATTAGAAATATTTCTGTATGCCAGAAGTATGCCATGCCCATTACGACAGAAAAATACGCAACTTTTAAAAGAATACAAAATGAAATCTTCAAAGGAGGTTTAAAGATCCATAATCTATGACGAGACGGTAAGCACGGAGAGGAAATATCTGTTGAAATTATCTTAAGTCGCAGCTCTGCGACTCCCATATGCCGTATCGAGACATTTTCTAATCGACTGACGATTTCTATATGTAATATATTTTTGTTCGTAGTTAAATGTTTTTTTGTAGAACATTATGCAAACAGTATTATAAAGTAATCAAAGATATTATTTATACAATGTTCTACTATAATTTGTAAATATTATTGTAGTTATAAATTATTACTATTTTCAACTTTGTTGGTTCCATGTTAGTTAGTCAATCCCGTCGGAGCAGATAAACGTATCAGGATTAAATTTGTCAACTCAGTCAACATATTAAATAATAATGTTTTTCTTTTTTTAAATCAACGAAAAATAATACATTAATAATATAGGTACCTAATAATGTGAATTATAAATGCAGAGTCAAGTTTTAGCGAATTTATTCACGCTGTGAAGCAGCAAATGTATAAATCTCTTGAATTATTTCTGAACTCAGTGTCCTTTACTGCCAACATTCTAAATATTTCAACTTAACGAATTCTAAAGAACGGGCTCTCAAAGTCTTAAGAAGTATAATATAGGAGGAAAGAATAGTAAGCTCCGCTATGAAATAAACCCACTACTATGCGATAGTGTGAGTGATGTTAGTATTACAGAAATACAAGACATAATTGCGATTTCGTTTTGTATAATTTGTTTGTAACTGAATGACAGCAAATAACAAAACATTACAATTCCACTTACTTTAATGTCTCTTGTACGTAATGAATTTTATAGCCAACCCCAAGTACCTATCCATTTTCCTCAATATAGGTAATTACGGGCCCTATTTCAAAATCATTAGTCGTAAAATTTATCGCTCCGAGAAGTGAGGGCGAAGCAATTGGTTGTAACACTAAAATATTTAAGCGCTCCACCACAACAACATCTGTTACGTGTATTGTAAACAGCCTTTTGTTATAATTTTAATCGTTTTTTATGTAACTGTTCGTCGGAGGTCCGATTTTGATTGGTCGTTAAATTGAGCGCTCTTGCGTTATGAATCATGAGGTTTTATAAATTAATTAGTTTATAAACAGTAGTTTATTTATTTGATAGTCATAGAGCAGGAACTCTGTGGATCTTTTATTTTTATTACCCGACTTCAGAAAAGCATAGGTTCTCAATATGACTTTTATCTTTATGTTTGTAAACTCATAAATTTATAGGTGAAGCGATTTTTATGATTATTTTTATATTTAAAATCTGTTGTTTAATGTTAAAATTTTTACTTATTTTGAATTGAAAATTTACAATTTATGTGACAAATTTGATATTCTATTTTATAGAAATAGTATTATAAATAAATTTGATAATTATATTATATATCATTTATATTTGATAATTATACTTAACACAACGAAATAAAAATATATGCTACCACATAATAAACAGAGAGTACATTCTGCTACTAACAACACAGTACACATGCTATTGGTTTTATTTGATAAATTAATTTCTACTTCACGCTTTAATTTCAAAAACATTTGTATTAAATTCCAGTTCTGTACCCCAAATAACAATACTTTAGGGATTCGACTAAATTTTATTGCGCAAGAATAGCGATAATGTATACTTTAAACTTAGCAAACTGCTCGCCTGTTTAACAGTTGTTTAATCTAGTGTAAGTGTAGTTGAATGTGGGAGTCACGAATTAATCCAGCTCGCACCTGGAGGTACACCAACGAAGATCGGCGTGAAATAGTAACCGGTTACTGTGTCTTGTTCAGCGAGTGGGGGCCCGTATCCTTTTCCTTCCCAGTCCTTTCCTCTCTTCCCCTCGTCAGTCCTTCCATTATCTCTTTTTATTTTTTTTTATTTAAAGTCGGCCACCCATATGTTATGGCCCAACGTCTGGAAACGTCCTTATGTCTCTGGAAATGTTCATGGGCGGTGATAGCATATACCATCAGGCGATCCACCAGCTCCTTTGCCGATGATGATATAAAAAAACGTTTCCAAATTATTCCCATATAATTATTCCTATGCTTTTAGAAACTATCCATGTCTTATCTCGTTGTTTTATTCAGTAAATAGGAAAGCACGTCAGACAGGACCTTAATCCCAAAAAAGGACGTGTGAAAAGAGCTTTATCTTAACTCATTCGACTATTATAATCCCTTTAAAGGTTCTAACACGTCACAAAATGACAGTTTCTGCGATAAAATCCTTTGTTGTTGGTATTAAAATCGTAAATCAATTGTTAAACGACAGAAAGAATAGAATCCTTGGAGCTGTCATAATATTTTCGTAAAAATGTCTTTTTGTGAGATTAGAATTTTCTCGAAGTATGTTTCAGATTATTTGATAACCCCAAATGCGACAGAAAGACAATTAGACGTGGTTTATAATTCTAGAAATAAACATTAATTTCAATTTTTGTTTGTAAAATGCTGATTGAATATTTGTTAGACTATTCTATGTTAGAATATAATATCTACCGTCAGGTTTCTTTTGTTTAACTATGCTTTAGGGAGTTCTTTATAATAAGTCCTTTATTAGCACTCATTCATTTTTTGTATAATTTTACTACCACTAATTGTAGTATGTAATTTTCCTCAAAATTGATTCTCATTTGATACGACTTCTTCTGCAGCCAAAAGTAAAAAATAAATAAACGTCAAGTACCTAGCTCCAAAAAAACAAATTGCGACGAGCCATTCCGAAAACCTGAAAATACAGAGCTATTTCGACGCTGCATTTAATAGTTTACGCCATTTATAAATACGCTAGTTTTATTTCAATTAAAATATTAATAGGCTTAAAATATAAAAGGGTATAAAGTACGCGCGAGATCGCAGCATTTTTGCAATTATCTCCTTGTCCCACTTTTTATATTTAACAGAAATAATTCACGGAATACGGAACATTTAAATGCAAGTGTATGGAAACTCGAAAATAATTTTATCATTAAAGCGTTTCCAGTCTGAGATTTAAATTTCCTTTTGAAGTTTTACTTATTCAGTATTCAGGGGTATCTTTATAGAAGAATTATCAGTCTAAGTGACGTTACGCGGAGGTAAAAAGTGAATAAGTCGTCAATGCATTTCTAAAGTGAATACTTGCCGCTGTAAGATAGTAAAAATCCTTAGATTATAATGTATCTCGCAAGACTGTAAACTGTCGAAATTTTTTCATTTTTAAATTACATATATGCACATTTATTATTTTCATCGTGACATTGTATGTATGTATTTAGGAAATATTAGTGTTTTTTATGTTTTTACATATTAGATGTTCAAATTTTAAGTAAAATTACTTGTTCCTATCATGAAACGGAAAGTTGAACTTGTACACTAACATGAAATTTGAATACTCAAATATTTTAAACTAGCCTTTAATTATTTGTCATAAACATCGATTGTGTTTTTAATTTCATATCATAACAATGATTCATATTGAACCATTCTGAACGCTTACAAATTACGTATTAAACTCTCTTAAAAATTGTGGAGATCATTTTCTACTTAAAGAGAACAGAAAATACAATATAGTAATAGAAAGATAATTTCAAAACTAACGGAACCAATTATCATAAAGATACTCTCATGCTTATAGCTTAATACAGCAAGAGTATAAATTTATTCTTCGAGACTTATAAAAACTGACACAAATAGATTATTCCTATTCAGGTTTCGGGCACAAATCAGTGATTTCTATGAAAATATTTGGCCTATTCCATCCGGCGTTCCTGTGTTTTATGATACCCATCCCCAGTTGGCGTATACGGGGTTGGTTTGATCGGAAATCTGAGCTATTGGCCTGGATTTTTGTAGCAAGATATATTTCGAATGCTGAATCTACAAAGATATCTATGATTTACTATTGTTGGACGCGAGTTTTAACCGGTTTTTATATGGATTGCGAGCGATTTTACGAACATATTGATATAGGTGTTTCTGGACTGTGACCTACAGATGTGCAAAGCATTAATCAACACTAATATTATAAAGGGAAACTTTTGTTTTGTATGTTTGTAACATTATCACGCATTCGGACACATATCTTTCTTTGATTTATTTTCATCAAAGTATTAGTTTAATCAGAAAGAGCAGGATCTAAATAGTTATTTGCCAAATTAAATCTCAATAGTCAGTGGGTTGGAACCGCGTAATAACTGCACAAACACATATATTTTTGATATTAATATCAACGAAGAATATACAAGAATAATATATGGATGTAGAAACTTGATGTATTATAATAATTAGGTGTTATTTTCTCTCGAGTTGGTATGCAGTACTATAACAACTTACCAGAAGACATGATCTCAGAGCCAAACGTTATCAGTGCGTCTCGTTTGTCGTTTCCTGCCCTTCGTAGTGGGATTAATCTAAATAGCTTTTACTTGTTGTATACCGTGATTTTGTTCGCATGTACGAAGTTATTCTACTAATCAAATGGTAAGATGTCAGCGTGATTTGACCCGACGTTTCTAAAACTAGCAAGCAAGGTTATGTGTCCCTAATATAAAGAATAAATCGCGTTTAAAATCTCTTGAAAAAAACTTTAATTTCCAACGTGTATATACATAATTGCAATGTATTTTCCATCGTCAAAGATGAGTTTAGATCGAGTAAAGTAGAATTTTGACTACCGTGCCGGGGAATCCACTAATATAATAAATGAGAAAGTTTGTGAGAGTGGATGTATGTGTATGTATGTTTTGATAAATAAATTATTGTTTCGTTTCAGCCATGGGACGTCCACTGCTGGACAAAGGCCTCCCTCAAGGATTTCCACCTAGATCGGTCACTGGCGGCCTGCATCCAGCGGCTCCCCGCCACTCACAAATTATTGTTTATTGTTTGTTTATTGTTTGTTTATTGTTTGTTTATTGTATGTGTATATTTGTGACTCGTTTACGCAAAAGCTACTGAACCGATTGCAATGAAATTTGGTACGTAGATAGCTTGATAACTGGAATAACACATAGGCAACTTTTTTTATCCCGATATTCCTACGGGGTACAGACTTACGCGGGTGAAACCGTGGGCCGCAGCTAGTTTTATGTAAATTTAATAGCAGATTAATGATTTGTGTTGACGACATGACTCAAAAATAACTAATAAATAATAAACCACTTTCAAATTGTTCAAACTAGACAAATTGTATTGAGACCACATAAGAAGCTTTCAAATAATAAAGAAAAAATCGGTGCACCCAGTCGAATATTCTGAGGTAACATACTCCAAAAAAAAAACAGTCGAATTGACAAACTCTCTCTCTTGACAAACTCTTACTTTTATCACTAGCAATTTGTGATTACCAAATATATGAATATTCTTTTATAACGGGAAAACCTGGGCGAAGCCGATAAACATAAGTAATATACCTCCTACGTAAATGTAGACAGATTTGAATATGAGATACACGCAGCATAAAAATTATATAAAACATTCATTTGCACTTATGATTCGGCTTTTACGCGTTGAAAATTTTCGCTTGTCTATACCAAATCAAATTGAACGAAAAATTGCGATCAAATGAAATAGTAATATCGAGAAATTGTTAGATAAGATATGGAAAATAATCACACATATTCAAATGGGTTTGTTGAGATTGAAATGTTTATTTAAAAGTGTATTTCGACAAATACTTTTTTTGTATACACGCAAATATTAAAACGAAACCATTCAAATTAAAGCTCTGTTCTCCAATATAACATACTAGCTGTGCCCCGCGGTTTCACTCGCGTAAGTCCGTATCCCGTAAGAATATCGGGATAAAAAGTTGCCTATATGTTATTCCAGTTGTCAGGCTATCTACGTACCAAATTTCATTGCAATCGGTTCAGTAGTTTTTGCGTGAAAGAGCAACAAACACACACACGTTCTTACAAACTTTCGCATTTATAATATTAGTAGGATATTTAGAAATTGATTCATAATGCGACATGTCGTGTATAAACCTACAATGTAAGTAGGCAGTTACTTAGTTTGAAAATCACATAGAGATAAAAACAAAAAATACCTTACAAAAAATCTGAGTACTTTCACCCGTGCCTCTAACGACTGTTAATTGGTCAGATTAGATTGGCTGCACACATAAGTATGGAACATTTTCGTCCTACAAATTGACTGCGTTCCTTTTGCTGTGACTTTTTAGGGTTCCTAGGTATTTCGATTGAATAAGCGAACCAGTTAGAATACTGCTAGACTGTCGTGAGGAAGCTTTACAAAATATTTAATTCAATCTGTAGAAATAACCCTAACATTTTAATTTCAATGTTGGAACGCTTCGACACGCATTGGACCATCTCGCATTGAGGGAGTTATCACAGAATATCAGTCTGAAATGGTTACATGTTCTTTTCTATCCTTATCCCTTAACCCTTAAAAGAAACTTATGTTCATGGGCTGATGCTGGTGGTGATCGCATACTATCAAGCGAACCACCAGCTCAGTTGCCCGCTATTACTTAAAAAAAACACAGAGTACTGGCATTCTTAGCTATAATACATATAAGTGGTTTTAGTCATTCAAAATATTATTACATGAAACAAAATTGCTATCAAAGACGTTGTTTTGGACTAAAATTGTTTTTGCCTTTTTTATTCATAAGCAAGTAAATTAATAAAAATCATTACTACATATCGCTTCAAAAGTGTGCTGTATGCAAGTTTTTAATTTTTAAATACTTTTCTATACAGAACCCACAAGATTCTTATTCCTTTCAGATTTAGTCCAAACTAGGTATTTCACATAACCTTTTAGTTTAATTAACATCCCAACCTTCCCAATTTTTAGTGCAAAGGCCGCAGCGTAGGTTAAGAAAAACAACCACAACACAGCTCAACTAAGATTTATGTCCCTCTAAAACTGAAAACCAAATAAATTGGACTGAGTCACTTTCGCAATAAATCCATAATATTATAAATGCAAAAAGGTAGCAATGTATATCAAAATGTATTTGGTGGATTGTCGAATGACATAGGTCAGTCTTACTTAAAGTGCGCGATAACGCCCCCTTGTGGGCGCTGGAGGTCTAGAGGGGGGGTCGGTAAGAAGTCCTGAATTAAATAATGCGTTAGTTTCTATATTTTCTGTTTTTAGAAGGATGTGGAAAAGAAATTGATTAAAAAAGGGCCATTAGACGTAATGGATAAGTTTATGCTAGACTGACTATAAGCTAATAAACACGAGACCTTGTTTTTTTAGTTATTTTGTTTTTGCTTGATTTCTTTATAATTACAATTCTCAATAAAACACATTGGAACAGATACACGCCACGTTAAACTTTTAAAATGGATACTCATCAAAATGATGAATTTAATCTTTGTTCTTTTCTTTAACATTACATCACTCGTTTCTGTGTTGTGCACAATCCAAGACCTCAGTGCAAAAATATAATACCAAATATACATACGGGCTTTGAGAGTAACCTTTAATAAAAGGACATCTGTAGGAGCATTCAGATCCCTAACGAACGTCTCTTTCTTGGTCACTGCGTCTCCTATAATGAGGTGCTTGTGTGCGAGCGCTCTTTATAAATGCAAGGGATACCGCACACAGATGCACACACACACATATTATTCATGAGAATAATTGCCGCCATCGTTTTTATTGTGCGAATAGTTCGATATTTAAATTGTTTTTTTTAAGAACATATTGGCCGTAGGAAACTAGTGACATTGGGATTGCAGATGTGTTCTTGTTACTGTATCATTTGGAGGGTAATTTATTGTATTAATAATGTAACATGTGCTCGTTTTTTACATATAAAAAAACCTTGAGCTACAATTAAATTTATGATAACGACTGGCACTTTGTTTTTGTTCAAAAATAATTATAGTAAAAACAGTTCAATTAGCATTTTATTCATATCCAATCTTACTAAATACTCAAAACAACATTCAACAAATGTTTACAACTGTAAATATTATCAAAATGAAAAAAATGGCGACGTTTCGCGCGCATTTCGCAATCTGACAAATATCGTCGGCGTGACTTACACCGCGCTCCGCTGCGCAGTTGACACTAAAAATTTATCCTTTACTCGGAGTACACAAGGAAACAATCTTAGTATACCATTTCATAATATCTACCACGCAAATCTTACCTCTATTATCCGGTGATAAAAGCGAGTTTATTTTCAAGAAATGTAAATAAGTATTGCGAGATTGTGATTCACCATTGCCATATTGAATTTTAACAGCAGCAAGCGAATAAAACCGTCAGCCTGTCAAAATATTTAACGACAGAAACATGCACACGGGCGCCATGTTTGTTTATGCGAACAGTCAAGATGCGAGTTGGCTACGCTCGGGCACTTCGCAGTTTTATTTTTATTGCCGTATAAAACAATACAGCACATCTATATTCGAAAGATAAATAATATAAATGGTTTTTCTTATTTATTTATCAAGTCTCGTGTACATTACATTGATAAAACATTTTTATTTTATATTTAAATCGTGTTTTGTTTCAAAGATTTCTTATACAGTTTGTGTGGTTATAATATCGGCTTATTAGCTGCTTTTTCAACCCAAATTCTCTGGCTACGCGAAAAGTATTAGACTTAGATAACAAAAGAATGATAGCGTCGAAATAATAGTTTCCTCAAGCTTCACATTTTGTACTGAATAGTTACTCAAAAAATCTTGACATTGTGTCAAGTTGTCTTTACAATAACTAGCAATAATAATAAATGAATGTGAATCTGATATGAGAATATGAGACTTTAAATCCTACATATATTATAATGCGAAAGTTTGTAAGGATGTGTGTGTTTGTTGCACATTCACGTAAAAATTACTGAACAGATTGCAATGAAATTTGGAAACAAATAGAATAACAACGGACAACAACGGACGGCAACGGACTTACGCGGATTAAACCACGGGGCGCAGCTAGTCAAATACAAAATTAAGTTCAATAGCACCTACATTATTTTTTTTCTTTTTTGTACTGGTAATCATAAGTTTGAATTGTTTTTATCACTCCATCAGTTCCTGTGATTAACGAGTTCAAACAAACATACAGCATCAGCTTATTTAATTAATATAGATAGGTATTAAACGTGAACACAGATAATATTTATATGATCACAATTCTAAGAATAACAATCTACAAACCTAGTGCAAAAAATTGACAGGTCATTAATTAAAGCTTACAAGGCTGCGGATTAAAAGCGTTTGTTTGTATTGCTAATAGTTAAATGGTATCCACGATTACTTTTGATTTTAATAAGGAAAAAAAATAGGCAAGATTTATCATCTGTTGTAGCTTCACGGATCATTATTTAATTTGTTAGAAGATTGTTTGTTTTAATCTTATTTAAAATAATGTATACGTTTTTTGCGATTTATGTTTATACAACCAATGAATTCGTTTATTTTTTTGTAAATAGGCTAACTGTAGATCCATACACTAATCCATAGATACTATACTAGTAACTATACCTCAAAAGGTAATAAAGGTGGTAGGTATTGCGAAAAATACTCCTTGCATAGCGAATAAATTAGTTCTTTATATATAGACATAAAAATCAACAACATTTTGTCAAATATTACATGCAAAATACAATTACAATTTATAAACCTACCACATGTCTCCCAAACTCGCGACACGTGTATCCTTCTCTCACGCTAAATCTGTCAATGTCAAAAATTAGGCGGGAAAAGGAGGCGCAATAGACGCGCTACAAATCGACCGGCGTAAAGTTGTCATCGGGGTATAGATAAGATATTGTTTTTTGAACTGCCCGCGTCATATAGACTGATAATTTTGGTGTTATAAAATAAAATGTCGTAAGTTAACATAGCAGTAAATAAGTAGACTATAAGTATGTATTTAATAAAGCTTAGACTGATAATCACCCATCAATAGATTGACCATGCTTCAATCTGCTTACCTATAGCTTTAATAAGGTTTGTTGGTGTGTATTAACATATTATGTGCATTTTTTTGAATGTCTATAAAAATAAATATATCTTTTTAAATGCTTTATTATATTCAATAAATATGTTTCATGTTACAATAATATCTAGATTTATAAATAACTATTTGTACTATACAAAATACAAAAAAAAAACAAAAACAAATATCCTTTGCAATGTTTTAAGATCATATATACGATAAGACGAGGGACAAAAACTGAACAACGTCTATCTCATAGACACAGACAATGTATACGATGGAAATCATTGAGAATGTTGACCAATTTACCTGTTATACACATGATTGATTATCATTTATAATAACTTCGTGACTGCATTTTTTGATGACTAGCTTACTGTTTTTAAATCGAAGTCTTTTAAATATGTATTAATGTGTGTGAATCTATATATAAAGAGTATGAAACGATTATTAAATTATCCTAACTCTCATGGATCAAATAAAATGTTTAAAATTTATATGTATGAGTATGTGCATACAGGTCACAGACTATATTTTATATATTATTTCTACGTTCGTTGTTTAAACAATGTTTGCATCAGAAATATTATAAAAAGAAAAACAAATTTCAATCTAGTTAAAAACAGGGCATGAGTTTAGAGTTTAATAAACAAGTATAATCAATTTACTATTAACCTCATTCATACAAAACGCCATTATTATGTCAATTAAATGATATGTTTCCGCGAATGTTCTTGTGACCCGACCCCACTATCTTATTCACAACATAGTTTATATCATCTGTATTATCTGTATTGCTATTTAAAGATATATTAACTATATTTAAAAATAATATATATATACATAGACATGAAACCCGGCAAAAAGTAGCCAATGAGCAAAACCCGATTTTTTTTTCTCTTTGAATATACAATACGCTATATATACACAGACGAGTGACTAGTATGTATTTTTTTGAATTTGTTACTTCAGAACATTCGACTGGATGAATCGATATTTATGAATCTTTTCTTATTTGAAAGCTGGTACATTCCGTGTTTCCTGGTTTTAACTTGATCCCGTTCTGAAAGAAAAAAACCGTTTAGTTTTTTTGCTAAAAATTATTTAACCCTATATGATCGCCTGTACATACTATTAAAGAAAGAGTTGAATAGAAACAACGCCATTACAAAATACGATTAAGCTCTCGGTTCGCAATCGGTATATAAACGTACTTAACATATTTTCTAACTGGAGTTATTTTGAACTTGTTACATTTAATAACTGCTAACATAGGGACTTACCATCGGCCAAGATGGAGTCCAGAGGGCATTTAACAGATTCACCTTAATTAAGAAAATTCTGAAGTGTCATTAGAGAAGATGTTACTGAAAGTTATTTTTTTAATGTTTTGTTAATTTTTTTATTTTTTTAATGTTTTGAATTCTTGGAATTGTACCAGAGTTTCTTGTTTTAGATTGCCACCGTGTGTTCTTTACTTCGTAAACTTATATAAGATTTCGGCGTGTAAATATGTTTGAATTTAAAAAGCTCAACTCTACGGAGAATATATATTATCATTAATGATGAAGATAATAGTTAGATAAATAGATAGGTAATACTCAGTAGTGGTGACTCAGTGATTTGGACCTCGCCTTGGACTTAAAAGCGAAAAGATTTTTAAGACCGGACGAGCGTCCAAGATTTAAATAGATTTTTTAATTTATCTGCAAATTATTCACATCACCACTGCTCGTTTCGGGTAAGGAAAGCATAGTAAAGAAACCGGCATTTCGAAGAATCAAAAGAAATACATGTGTCATCTGCCAACCTGTTCGGCCAGCGTCGTTGATTATGGCTTGAACACTCATAGGAGACCCGTGTACAGTGGGACTGGCAGAGCAGCAGGAGCATAATATATGGGCTGATGATGACGATACTCATTGATCTTTTAACGTTCATTACATGTTACTATTTAACAACTTATGTGTGAGGTGCCGTTTTTCAACTTATTTGTGAGGTGCCGTTTAACAACTTAATATGTGAGGTGCCCCATCTACACAATACGATAACATTGTAGTGGAATTTGTAAAACTGGCTACTGGTTTTCATTTTATGGTCGCCTGATTATAGTTCTGCTCTACGTGACTTGACTATGTGTTAAGTCTTTGCTGTATAAAGACTTCTTTGGCGAATCGCAGAGTGCTGTGAAAGTAAGGTTAGAATCACAGACTTTATGGTCTTATATATTTATTGTCATTTTCGTTAATTATTGGTTGAGTGCAATTGTGTACACTTATCCGGACGTTCCGCTATTAATAGTATTCTGGTTCAAAATATTATGTAGTTATCTTAAACTTCCTAGGAGGAGAAACTTACTACTCCATATTTTTTTAAAATTGGAAATGAAATTTATTTATTTATTTCAAAACAGAAACAGTAGTACAAAGTAATATAGACCCTGACCTTAGATAAACGATTTTTATTTATTTTATTTATCCCAAAAGTAATTTTAATGTTTTAGTGAAGTGTTTGAAGGTACTTAAATATCAAGAAGGTATCAAATGCTTAATTGCAATAGTAAAATATTTGTTTAAATATGTCTACATACACTATAGTAGAGGTATTATTTTTCTTTCGTGTTTATATTCCTTATATTGGCCTGATTTACATTCAACAAGGAATATAAAAGAATATTGAAGGAATGTATACACTCTCGTAGAAATCGGTAAAAATAGGTGTTAATGAGATGCTCAGGCGCAACACGGTTAATCTATTTGCACAATTCGCTAAAACAATACCGCTGGCAAACGGTGACTCAAGCGATGGTGGTTTTTTTAAGTTTTTTCACTTACACTTACGCTTCATTCCTTAAAAAATCATCTCTAATCTCCTTTAAGAAAAGTATAAACTAGTTATTTACAAAAAAAATATTTTGCGCATAACATTTCCTTAAATAGCAAAGAAACATAAAACAATGTCGCCAATTTTGACCTCCGACGATTTAGCTTTTGAATGCTATTTTGTAAAATAAATTATAAGATTTTCAAAGCATCCTGACGGTATCACCCTGCAAATCAACGGTTTCGAACTGATCGAGTTATAAACAAAAAATAACATTCACACAAATAAGTAGCTGGATGGATTAGCCGTGTTAATGGTACGTTACGCAAACAGGGGCCGTGTACCAAACAATGATACTGCTAACACCTCACAGGTTTTAATGAAAGAATAAACACCACAAAATGGCGGCCGGGGAAACAATGACCCCGTTGTGTTTGTTCTCTTTGGATGTTGAATGGAGGTTGAGCGGCGTCGCGCGCGGTTCCCATTTGGATGGGTTATTTTATAAATTTGTTTCTTTTGTACAGAATTTTAATAATTAATAACAAAGAACTGAAACGCCTTCAAATTATCAGAAGTAGATAAAAATTTTATTGGGACCACACTTGAGGCACCAGCTTTCAAGTTAAAAGAGTACCATCAAAAACAATTCACTCAGGCGAAAGTTTTGAGGTAACGAAGCAATGTCTACTATAACAAATAAAGTTCGCAGTATTCTGAGCATAGACTAAATATGTTAAACCGAAAACTTGTATATTTTACTTAAGAGGATGGTTTGATTACAAGGTTAACTAAATTTAAAATTACGAAATTCTTTAAATATTATGCTAGTACCCTGTGTACCAAGTCTTCGAGTTATTAATGCAGGTTTCAAGACGACCTACGCGTTTGTGATCGCCATCGCCTATAACTAATATTAATTTTATTGATATTTTGTCACGTCACACTGGTAACGGGATAGCATTAACCAAACAGGGGGCAGCGGACTAAGAGCAAAGTGCCTCCGTGCTGACTTATCATATTTCTGCATTGACGTGAGCGGTAGGGCTGTCAGACACCTGGATTAACAGGTCGCCATATAAAAATAAAAATTTATTATAAAGATTAATTCAGATATGAGTTTATGTACATTATTCCTTGTGTATGTTCTGTACAAGACAAAAAGATTAAAAGGTTATTTTAGTGTTTAATAGCTTAAATTAACTATCAATTATGTTTATGTAAATTAAATAATCCAGCTGGAGTATGACTTTACGTTTACAAAATTATAAATAAAGTTTTCAAACGACTGCACAGATCGGGCTGAAATTTGCGTAGGCATGCGCCAAGAAAAAAAAATACAAATTTTAGGGATCGTAGGGGATAAAATAGGGGTAAAAAGTTTAAGAAAAATTAAAGTTTTCTTTTTCAAATTTTAAATATCACTCAAACGTTTCCACTGCCAGCCTCTGAACACAGCGCATCAGCCACAGAAGTGGACAGATATAGCCAAATAGCCAAATAATAACCAAAACCTGTCACTGCCAGCCCTATTGGTAACACGAGTTACATTGAGTGTAAACACGCGAGATCATAGTAACGCGAAGTGACAGCGTTTGCGCAGCTGCCGGCTAACTACATCACGTCCATAGACTTCGCCTTTGTATATAAGACTAGCTGTGCCCCGCGGCATTACCCACGCAGTACCCGATTTTATAGCTTAAAGCTTTCCTCAATACATGGGCTATCTAACACTGAAATAATTTTTCAAATCGAACTAGTAGTTCCTGAGATAAGCGTGTTCAGTCAAACAAACACACAAACTCTTCAGCTTTATAACATAGGTATAGATTAAAAAGTTCGACATAACATACCTAACGTTCAGAAGTTTATTTGTTACTGATTTTGCCCGTGCAATTGAGTTTTTAATACAAATGTTCCCGGAATGTCGGATTAAAAGTAACCTAATTTACTCTTTATTTATATCTCCTATAGTTTCCATAGCTACTTTATGGCACATGTGGTTTTCTTATTATAAACTTCTTTTGAAATGGTATTTTCAAAGGATAAAAAATGTTCGATATTTTAATTTACATTTTATTGTTATTTGTATTAACTAAATTTGAAATAATTGTCAGAACTTAAATGAAAATGGGGCCACATGGACCAGCTTTTAATTGAAGAACGAACCATCAAAATCAGTTCACCTGTCGAAAGTAAAAGGTAACAAATATAAAAATACTAGTATTATTGAGAAGCTCCTATTGTGAAATCGGTCGATAGAGCCAATACTGTTCTAGTTACTCATTAGCAACTATAAGAATCCAAAACCGACGTTATTTATTTCCAATGTGTCGATTACAAATCAATGATTTGAAAAATAAATAGTTTGGTAAAGTTCTCGATGAATTAGTGTTGTGTTGTATTTTCTTGTGTTTGATTTTACGCGAGTATTATACATTTAGAAATAAGGGCATATTAAATTTTTGTATGACCTTCAAGACATGTAACATCTCAGTCTCCCCGTGACCACGCTCGCTGTAAAACTTCGAGTGAATAATATAATGAATAAATCGCGTTTAAAATACGTTAAAAACTCTTTAATTTCTTAGTGTTGTGTTTTCACTAGACCGAAATTCGATTATAGGCACCGTTACAGCATAAGGTACATTGTGATGCTTAAACATTCATGTATTTAACCTTAATACGAGGTACCTGCCGCAGCCTACACGCCACACGATGGGTGGTGTCATGCAAATTGTTAATTTAATAAACATTGTCACTTCCTACACAAACCGCATGTTGAATGCTTCGTGTTTTGTAACCATTGTTTGTGATTTATCTCGCTCGATCTGGCAAAAAATATGATACGTTTTTTGCATTATACGAGAAGGTATGGTATGGTAAATATCATCTATTGGTTACATTGTCTACGTATAGGACATACAAAGAATATAATCTACTAGCATACCCGGCCACGCATTGCTGTGGCTGAGTAATAATTAAAAATATTAAGATTATAAATTATTGGGATAATTGATCGAAACAAAAACTATCTTAAGTTGGACCAAATTACACAAAAAATGCCAAATTTCATCAAAATCGGTTGAGTTGGTGAAGAGTTCATTGGGAACATAATGCATCATGACACTGGATTTTTATATATTAAGATTATAATAAAAGAAACTGAAGTTTGTAATGTCAAAGTGGCCGGATATTACAATATATATATAAATGTATACGCGGCGCATGTACCATACTTTTCCGGTTAATCCATTCCTATGGATGCATCGATTTTGACGGAATTTTAACCGGCAGATAGTTAATGAAATAATAAATAATTTAGGCTAATTTTATTGCAATATTCCTAACACGGTGATCACGAACATTTAACGAAAAAACATTTACACGGGTCAAACCCGGCATGTCCTCAAGTTAGATTTCATCCAAATCGATTCAGGCGTTTTGACATAAACAAGGAACATTCTATCCAATTCGAAAGACAGTAGTGATATACCAAACGTATTCAGAAATAACAATTCATGGCCATTAAAAACCTATAATACCATTGAAATAATCAATATTTTCTATACGTTGTCGTATCAATAATAAATATGCCCGTTAATCGACTACAATGGAAGATAAAAGTTAATAAAGGATTTTAGCAACTCATATATTCCGCTAACGTCCAACTCAAGCAAATTTGGGGTCTGAATACGAAATCCGATTTAATCGTGACTTAGGTATTCTCAGCTTCGACCCATTTAGGGTTCCTTTGAAAGATTTCACATAAAGCCCTTTGTACAACAATCTAACAATAACACAATATCAATAAAGACATGTACTATTGATGGTTTTGTATAAAAGAAAATAAAAAATTATAGTACATATTTTTTTAATCAAAATTTAGACCAATTTACAATCAATGTGTTGATTGTTTTATTAATTTTTTTTTGTTGTTTGTCCTTAAAAAAAATACAATGTGACGTACTGTTATATTATTATAGAGTATTTTTAACATGTAGCTTTCGTAAGATAAGACAAGACATACAGTTTAGATAAGACATGTCACATCTTTATTTAATTATGTTTTGCATCATGCATGCAGACACCAGGATTCAGAAGACTCATATACAAACCAGCACTTAATTAATAAAGCAATAATATATAATTTACATCAACATACCCGTTTTTAATATATAATTAGCATATAAATAATATACCTATGAATATGTTAAATAGGTATACATTTAACTGTAAAAATTCAGGAAATAAAAAAGTATAAGTGAAATTCTAATGGTGGTATTTAAATAGTAGAGCATTTTTACTTATTTATCTGGAATATAATTAATCAGAAACATTTATAAAACATCTAACTTATCTTAATTCTATACATTCTATTTGGAGAATCAATGAAGATTTCTCATGTTGATAGGATTAATATTAAATGTTCTTATTACTTAATGAACCAAATAACACATACTTAATGAAGAAAAATTTTACACAAAAATGTTGGAACAGATGCTTCCTCATGTTCCTGTTCTAAATGTGGGCGCTTTGAGCACGCACGACGCAAACTGGGCCAGCTCGCACTTGGGTAGGTACCACACCCCCATAGAAGATCGGAGCGAAATGCTATAGTATTTCGTACTATGAGTGGGGGAATTGGATGCCCATTTCTTTCTCCTCGCTAGGCAATTTCTATATAACCATAAAAAATCCTTTAATTTTCCCTTGTTCCTTAAAAGCAGACAACGCATTTCCCTCTTTAAATGTTCATGGATAGGGGTGACGATCGCTTACCATCAGCTCCGCTCATGTGTCTGCTCACACATAACAACTGATAGAGTACTTAATGAATTGACCGAGTTTACCGTAAGATTCTAAAAAGTTGTGATGAAGGAGTCGTACTGCGAGTCTCGCTTGCTTTTAATCTTAGAGGAAACGGTATGCTATTGGGATCTGGGATCTCAGTCAATATTGGAGATAAGAAATTGGTTATAAATCTTTCATGTCCGGAGTTTCTTTAATTTTTGATTGAAACATAATTTTTTGATCTAGTCAACTGCCTTATAACAAGATAAATAGCAATTATCGACCCATTTTAAAGTTACACTATAATTATCACATTATTTAAATATATTCAACGTTAATTTATTGCGGAATCCAATACTCGCTGTTTAATGTACATTTTCGTGGAACATGTGTGGTGCATTCCAATCACGTTCCCATATATCGATAAGTCCCACGATTGATTCCGTTTTAAATGTCCTTGCTTGCGGTGACTGGAATAAAGTGTCTCATGAATTTTGAACATTTTACATATCTTTGTACCTACTCGCGTACAATTTGAAATATAGCGTTTTGACATTACGCGATTATTATTTGAGATTACACTATTACACCTTCTTTTACATTCATACACCTACTGGTAGGTGTACCTGTACGCCTCATATTACTATCATAGTGATATGTATGATGTCATAGGTTATGTTTATCTACCAGCTAATATGACATGGAAAAAGATATGCGAATATATGTCAAAATGTGTTAAGGAATCAGTATCAGACAGTCGTAAAACTGGACCCTTAGTTTTATTAAGAAAATTAAAAATGCCCTTTACTTGTATCTGTCAACAAAAACTCGCAATAAAGGAGAAAATCTAGGCGAGCACTGCCTCTTCCTTCAGTTTGAATTTTTTAAGATGTATGAAATGTTCTATACAGACTGTTTTAATAAAATATTTCTCAGAAACGAACGTTGAAGCTTTTTCGTGTAAGTTGTTGAAGAATAGAAAACTTTAAAAAGCTAAGGAATTATAACGCGCCTAACACACGATTTACTATTTTATTATTAAAACAATTTAACAGCGATCTCAGGCAGAAGCAAATTTAATTAATACGAATTATTTTAATAGAATGTGTAACTATTTTTTATAAGTTTCTTAGGTTGGCAGTTATCTTTTCGCTGTATTAAAATATTATATTAATGTTATATTTTTTAAATTGATTTCCTCGCGTTATTTTCTAAGACAACTAAAACATATTATCATAAATGACAAAATATCTTAGTTTTTAATGCACTGCGTTAAACATATAATTAGCAAATATAGTTCAAAATTTTTATTGATACATTATCATAAGCGATTACTCTCCAACTGTGACTAGTATGCCCTAAAGACCAGTATTCAGTAACAATAATTACCAGGCTTTGTTTTAGCAATAGCTTTAATTGCATAAGCATGAACACTAGAACAAGGCCGCTTTGTCCGCCCACACTGGCGCCCGCGCACCTCGCCGGCATAGATTATTAAAAACAGATGCTATATTAAACCACGATACAAACGTGTCTATTTTGCATCCTCTAAATATAAATTTGGACAATTTATGTTTCATGTACAGAACAATTAAGCATTTATTCATTATAATATTTATCCCTACGTTTTTACAACTTCAAAATAATTACTTGAATCGACGGCTGATTTATAAAGAAACAATAATATTAACCTAATACTTAGTTACATTAGGTATATATGTTCTTACTTACTGCTCATCTGTTGCAATGTGTGCAAATATGTACAAAAATCATAAATATAAATAATTAATATGTATGTTCCTTATATTTAGGTATCATCATTTTGCAATACAAATAAATAAATTTGCTACATAATAATACTATTTATGTAGGATATAGGCATTTAAAAAACAGATCTAACCTTTTCAATACCTACATGCTCTAACAGCTTTGCGTTTGCCTCCGCATACCTAGATTATGCGCCAAACTTTTGAGAAAGCGATATTCGAAAGATGCAGAATCAAGCAAGCATCGCTAAAAATATTCGTCATCGGCTTAGGCTCAAAACTACTTTACAAAAAGCAGTCTAATTACCAACTTACTCTTTGATCGAGTTACTCATTAGGTGGATAGATAAGTACCAATTAAAACGATCAAAACAGATGTCAGTTTGGATTAAAGTATGCAATAATTAGCAAGCATTGGCTTTTGTTCGGCGTGATTAGTGTGGGCTGATGTCATAGATCAATGCACAGACTACAGACTAAAGACTACAGACGTATTTACGGTTTCCTTTGTGTGGTAATGATTAGATCTAGTTTTCTACAAAGTCGCTTTGTAATTATTGTTATCATGCTATGCTGTCCGACTGTTATTGTTAAATTTGTCTAGAATATAACTTGATAATGAGATTTGATATCTTTTGTTTATGTTGTTTTAAACATCGCAGACTTACAGTTTTACTACAAAATCGAAAAATTTGATTCGTTTTTTTCAACTATACAACGATTCAGAACTTTCTAGTTTCAAGTCATTTAAAAGTGTATGAAGCAAGTGATCGCAGTTAGGTGTAAAGTCAAATAGTGTGTGGTTCCACAATCCGTATGTTTGTCAGCTCCCGGTGGTCCAGCCTCGTTTACAACATCCTGTGTGAACGTCTCTGTTTACGTTTTTATATTAATGAGCGTAATTATTCTGTTCACTTCACCGTACACATTGCTCAGACGCTTAGATGATTCCTGCTGTTATAGTTATTACGTAGTCTGAGATAACTTTAAAGTCTCGAATATGTATGAATTATATGCTATTTTGTAATGATAATATTTCATATTGTAGGACATATCTTATGCATACAATATTGTAACTTGTGCAATGTAATTTTTCTTGAATGTAAGCTTGGTTCTTTTTCTCATTCTTAAACAATACTTTAATTATAAAATATTACAAGTTAATAAAGTTAATATGACAAGTTACTACTGACTCAGAAACCAACAGAGATCCTATTTGCGATTAAACATTACATTTATACACAGTCTATTTTTTCATCATGCTTAACATCTATTTTCCGTTTCCTTTTCCTTACCAGTCCATTCCCTCTTTTCAGTGGCCAATCCTATCCTTATACCTCAACCCTTAAAAGCGCGCAGCGCATTCGCATAGGATCTCTGTATCGAATGTTGTTGAAACAACAGGCGAACAACCAGCTCAACTGCCCGCTATGGAATAAAAAATATATTTTTCTTTTAAGTGAATTGATGGCTGCTGCCAATGTAGACTGTACGCCATAAAACTGTTCGATAGTAGCGTCAGCAATATAACACGTTAAAAGCTCGTTAAACTCGGCTCGTTACCGCATCCTGACGGAACCGGGTATTGACGCCTGACGTTTATGCACTTATCGACACATTACACTTACAATTTATATATCTGTCTGTGTAAATCTAAGAAACGAGCAACTCGATATGAAAAAAATAGGTTTCGCGGGTTATCGAATTAGCGCTAGGACATATTTTTTGAAAACATTGATTTTAATTGATTATGAAGAGAGGCAACGAATATGTCTTTATTTACCTTCGATAAATGGAATTAAACCTAATTCCATGCCCAATAATGCCCACTATCTTAAACTGTGCTGTACCTTAACGAAACCAGCTTTATTATATAGTTTAAACTCAAGGTTACAAATACACAAATCTAATTACCCACATGCGTTCTCAGATATCCCTTACTCGGGTCTAACAGCAAAATCTAAGTACTCCTTCTCAGTTAATCCTAACCTTCAAACGTTCACTTCAACCCTTAAACGTCCTATCAGGCAATCCGCCCGTTTATTAGACGTTATGTTAATGACACCCAGACACTTCCTCACTAATGCTTTAAATACCCTCAAATAAATTAAACGACCCTTTGGGCCGCTGTAATCACTTTATCCTCGTATGCTGTCTATATGTTATATAGTCTATACTCCTTGGTATTTGCGCAACGCGTGTCTTTGTGTAATCTAATTGAAAGGATTTAATTTCCAGGATAAACCTTTGTTTTTGTTAATGAATGGAACATCAGTAAAAAATCCGTCGTTGAAACTTAATTTATATTATTTATATTTAACAAAATATTAAATGTTATTTAATGTTCATTTGAAGTCTTCTTTTATTTTTCTCATAAGAGTGTAGTAAGTCACCGCCTAATCTCAAATTCCCGCCCATTTCGAAGGAAAGATCACGACGCCGTGTCAATCAATTCTCAAATTTCACACATTACATGTTATGTTGCCAACACTTTAAAATAAGCACATAATAATACGACACGTTTCCAAAGCCCACTTTTTTCGTTTTTCTTTGTCATTTGACATCTTTGATGGTTGATTTGACAGCTGTCACGTGACAATCGACGCAAATCGCGCGGCAAATGTTTCACAGACAATTAAACAGGCAAATTCGGATGAGGGGAAATCGTTCGTCGCTTTGATGACGATGTGTTAAGTATTTTTTGTTGTTGGAAGTTATTTATAATGTGTACATAAGATTATACTTACTCTAGCTAACGGTATGCTCCTAATTATATTTTGAATATCAAATCTTCGAAAGATATTTACAGAGTAGCAATAAAATACTGCTGGCATGACGATATTTGTCCATTTAAGTTGTTTGAATATTAACAATGAGTAAAAGTATGATAAAAGTATGTTATGTCCTAACCAAACAACAGCGTAATAAATATTGTTCAAATGTAAATCGCAATACACAACTAAGAAAAATATTAAAAGCCTGCCATTTCAAGCGTAAGAAATTATTAACGTCCAACCAAAATCATATTAAATCTTCACACAATAGGATCAGATTACAGTACAGTAAACCTTTAACTAAATAGCACATTAGCAAGCAATTGTAGCCTGTAGAGCCTTCATATATGATACATAATAGCGTGGTTTATATCTGATGTTATTGCGTGCTGCGGTGTGCATGTGTGGCCAAACAATTGACGCATTAGGGTCCATTCATGGGCGTCTTAAACGCTACTGTTCAATTTCTTTTCATTATTCTATACACATTTAGTCACATTGAATTCGCTTGATTCTATGCATTTGCATTCTTATGTCGGATTATGAATAGTTAAATGTCGATAAGAATTAGTCCTTTAAAAAAATAAAAAAAAGCAATGTAACTTCCGATCTCCGGGCTGTAATACAAAAAATAAGGGCTACATTTCATTCTACTATTGAGTGACTTGCAAATATGATGCTATCTTGCTATATGCTATCTCTAATACCATCCATAAAAGCTATATGCAGATTAGAGAGAGATTCTTTTATAGAATTTGCATAGGATTGAAAATATGGTAATTAGAGTTCACATTGATCGCACGGAGAGTTTTTGTGATTGCATATTTTAATAAAGATGTTAAACATATGCGAAGCTTATTGTTTTTATTGATTATATGAATAGGCAAAACAAATCCTAACTTCATATAGAAGCACTTCGGAATCTTCATAGTATTGTTCTAACATTAGCCACCAATCTAGAACCATATGCATTTTTTAATAAATAACATAGTACTCAAATAATTTTTTATAAGCTTACTTTATATTCAATTGAACATATTTTTCAAAAATTCTTAAAACTGTCTTCTCATAAAGTATTCCAACCATCTCCATTCATCATATCCCGTATCCCGTATACTGCAAGTTAAGATAAAAACCGTGTTACGAAATACATTTCCTACCTCATTGTGTTTTTCGTCACAATGTTCTCTCCGTACGCCTTACAATATTTTGATCGAATTAACGTTTTCCACCCCAAAGGCTTCTCTTACAATGGCGCGCCCCTTTCCGCGCTATATTATTATATTGTAATCAACAGACGTATGTACGAGAGTTAAATGTACCGAAAAATGTCACCGAGTTTCATATCGCTTTGTGTTTTGTTAAAGCTACAATAGAGGACCCATTCATTGAATCCGTAATCATCTTTTCGGTTTCGAGTCAGGAAGCTTCAAAAATGGGTAGAGTAATTTTATTACACGTGTAACTTAAGTTTGGTTAAAGTTAGTATATCCTTGATTGCCCTTGATACAAAGGTATGGGTGAGCCTCGAATTAATCTCTATTATTAATTTAATTCGACAGTTAAAACGAGGGAAATAATAACTTGGGCAATTTAATTTGAAGATTTATATCTCAGACAAAAATAGTATCCGATTGCAGTATTTTATTGCAAAGAAAACAATATTAAATACAGACCTGTTTACAAAATATGAAATTGTTACATTATTGTAATGTAAAGAATTTTCCATTTTTGAACAAAATAACTACCAGTTTACATTTAACATTCTTTTATAGGTGTCGATAAAAGTCATGCTCGTTTACCACAGATAACATTTATTGCTGATTACGGTCACACGCACACAGTGTGACAAAACGATCAGTAAATTTAACCATCTGTTATTTTTTACCACAGCAAATAGAGCTGTGAATCTGTCGTCGCGTGCGCAAGTCTGCAATTTGTGTTAGTCTACTCATAATATCCTGTGACGATTGTTTTAAAGTATTTCTGATTCATGTTGTAAATTTTCTAGAATTTCCGGCGAATAAATGACATAAAGATAGTATTTTCTTGTGTTTGGTTTCACGCGAGTATTATACATTTAGAAATTAAAAAAAACTTTTCAACGGATTTTAAACGCGATTTATTCATTATATTATTAACCCGACGTTTCGAACACTTTACAGCGAGCGTGGTCACGGGGAGACTGAGATGTTATATGTCTTGAAGGTCATACAAAAATTGTTGTTTGTGAACTACCTCCACCTATTTCTCCGCAGTTGGTATGTGGAGTATTTTTCTGGATGTTGAAAGTATTGGCTGATAGTGTCTTCTGGTCTTTTGGTATGTCTGACATGGGGTTTTAAGTTCTTAATAACAGGATCCCAGG
>NC_052108.1:9171921-9175804 GCF_012273895.1 Zerene cesonia
ATTCACATAGGAAGTACCTCTGTATCGAATGTTGTTGAAACAACAGGCGAACAACCAGCTCTACTGCCAGCTATGGAATAAAAAAATATGTTTTTCTTTTAAGTGAATTGATGGCTGCTACCAATGTAGACTGTACGCTATAAAACTGTTCGATGGTAGCGTCAGCAATATAACACGTTAAAAGCTCGTTAAACTCGGCTCGTTACCGCATCCTGACGGAACCGGGTATTGACGCCTGACGTTTATGCACTTATCGACACATTACACTTACAATTTATATATCTGTCTGTGTAAATCTTAGAAACGAGCAACTCGATATGAAAAAAAAAGGTTTCGCGGGTTATCAAATTAGCTAGGACATATTTTTTGAAAACATGGATTTTAATTGATTATGAAGAGAGGCAACGAATATGTCTTTATTTACCTTTGATAAATGGAATTAAACCTAATGCCATGCCCATTATCTTAATCTGATGTTGTACCTTAACGAAACCAGCTTTAATATATAGTTTAAACTCAAGGTTACAAATACACAAATCTAATTACCCACATGCGTTCTCACATATCCCTTACTCGGGTCTAACAGCAAAATCTAAGTACTCCTTCTCAGTTAATCCTAACCTTCAAACGTTCACTTCAACCCTTAAACGTCCTATCAGGCAATCCGCCCGTTTATTAGACGTTATGTTAATGACACCCAGACACTTCCTCACTAATGCTTTAAATACCCTCAAATAAATTAAACGACCCTTTGGGCCGCTGTAATCACTTTATCCTCGTATGCTGTCTATATGTTATATAGTCTATACTCCTTGGTATTTGCGCAACGCGTGTCTTTGTGTAATCTAATTGAAAGGATTTAATTTCCAGGATAAACCTTTGTTTTTGTTAATGAATGGAACATCAGTAAAAAATCCGTCGTTGAAACTTAATTTATATTATTTATATTTAACAAAATATTAAATGTTATTTAATGTTCATTTGAAGTCTTCTTTTATTTTTCTCATAAGAGTGTAGTAAGTCACCGCCTAATCTCAAATTCCCGCCCATTTCGAAGGAAAGATCACGACGCCGTGTCAATCAATTCTCAAATTTCACACATTACATGTTATGTTGCCAACACTTTAAAATAAGCACATAATAATACGACACGTTTCCAAAGCCCACTTTTTTCGTTTTTCTTTGTCATTTGACATCTTTGATGGTTGATTTGACAGCTGTCACGTGACAATCGACGCAAATCGCGCGGCAAATGTTTCACAGACAATTAAACAGGCAAATTCGGATGAGGGGAAATCGTTCGTCGCTTTGATGACGATGTGTTAAGTATTTTTTGTTGTTGGAAGTTATTTATAATATGTACATAAGATAGCACTTACTCTAGCTAACGGTATGCTCCTATTTATATTTTGAATATCAAATCTTCGAAAGATATTTACAGACTAGCAATAAAATACTGCTGGCATGACGATCTTTTTCCATTAAAGTTGTTTGAATATTAACAATGTGTAAAAGTATGATAAAAGTATGTTATGTCCTAACCAAACAACAGCGTAATAAATATTGTTCAAATGTAAATCGCAATACACAACTAAGAAAAATATTAAAAGCCTGCCATTTCAAGCGTAAGAAATTATTAACGTCCAACCAAAATCATATTAAATCTTCACACAATAGGATCAGATTACAGTACAGTAAACCTTTAACTAAATAGCACATTAGCAAGCAATTGTAGCCTGTAGAGCCTTCATATATGATACATAATAGCGTGGTTTATATCTGATGTTATTGCGTGCTGCGGTGTGCATGTGTGGCCAAACAATTGACGCATTAGGGTCCATTCATGGGCGTCTTAAACGCTACTGTTCAATTTCTTTTCATTATTCTATACACATTTAGTCACATTGAATTCGCTTGATTCTATGCATTTGCATTCTTATGTCGGATTATGAATAGTTAAATGTGGATAAGAATTAGTCCTTTAAAAAAATAAAAAAAAGCAATGTAACTTCCGATCTCCGGGCTGTAATACAAAAAATAAGGGCTACATTTGATTCTACTATTGAGTGACTTGCAAATATGATGCTATCTTGCTATATGCTATCTCTAATACCATCCATAAAAGCTATATGCAGATTAGAGAGAGATTCTTTTATAGAATTTGCATAGGATTGAAAATATGGTAATTAGAGTTCACATTGATCGCACGGAGAGTTTTTGTGATTGCATATTTTAATAAAGATGTTAAACATATGCGAAGCTTATTGTTTTTATTGATTATATGAATAGGCAAAACAAATCCTAACTTCATATAGAAGCACTTCAGAATCTTCATAGTATTGTTCTAACATTAACCACCAATCTAAAACCATATGCATTTTTTAATAAATAACATAGTACTCAAATAATTTTTTATAAGCTTACTTTATATCATTGAACATATTTTTCAAAAATTCTTAAAACTGTCTTCTCATAAAGTATTCCAACCATCTCCATTCACCATATCCCGTATCCCGTATACTGCAAGTTAAGATAAAAACCGTGTTACGAAAAATCATTTCCTACCTCATTGTGTTTTTCGTCACAATATTCTCTCCGTACGCCTTACAATATTTTGATAGAATTAACGTTTTCCACCCCAAAGGCTTCTCTTACAATGGCGCGCCCCTTTCCGCGCTATATTATTATATTGTAATCAACAGACGTATGTACGAGAGTTAAATGTACCGAAAAATGTCACCGAGTTTCATATCGCTTTGTGTTTTGTTAAAGCTACAATAGAGGACCCATTCATTGAATCCGTAATCATCTTTTCGGTTTCGAGTCAGGAAGCTTCAAAAATGGGTAGAGTAATTTTATTACACGTGTAAATTAAGTTTGGTTAAAGTTAGAATATCCTTGATTGCCCTTGATACAAAGGTATAGGTGAGCCTCGAAGTAATCTCTATTATTAATTTAATTCGACAGTTAAAACGAGGGAAATAATAACTTGGGCAATTTAATTTGAAGATTTATATCTCTGACAAAAATAGTATCCGATTGCAGTATTTTATTGCAAAGAAAACAATATTAAATACAGACCTGTTTACAAAATATGAAATTGTTACATTATTGTAATGTAAAGAATTTTCCATTTTTGAACAAAATAACTACCAGTTTACATTTAACATTCTTTTATAGGTGTCGATAAAAGTCATGCTCGTTTACCACAGATAACATTTATTGCTGATTACGGTCACACGCACACAGTGTGACAAAACGATCAGTAAATTTAACCATCTGTTATTTTTTACCACAGCAAATAGAGCTGTGAATCTGTCGTCGCGTGCGCAAGTCTGCAATTTGTGTTAGTCTACTCATAATATCCTGTGACGATTGTTTTAAAGTATTTCTGATTCATATTGTAAATTTTCTAGAATTTCCGGCGAATGGGGTTGTCCATTAATCACGTGATCTTTTTTTAGCATTTTTTAACCCCCCCTCCCCCATTGGTGATACGTAGTGAGGTTTAAGACCACCCCCCCTCCCCCTTTTCAACATCACGTGTATTTTTAGTACCTACAACGAATCTTAAAATTTTCTGAATATTATCTTAATTTAAATACAGGTATAAACTATTATCTTATTTTATTCTGAATAAATTTTATTTATTATATTTATTTATTTATTATTATTATTATTATGTTTCTCATCTCCATAATACTCGGGTACCCCCAGAAGGAAGGCACCCGGTCTTTTGGAAGGCTTACGTGGGGACACAGATCCAACACGCAGAGGCCCTTTTGAGATTTTTAATGCGTTATGTGACATCAGCCGCAGCCTGCCCATGGCTGCACTATAGAGTTACAGCCCTAGGCAGTCCGCGGCCGATGTAGGACTATTG
>NC_052108.1:9176804-9229052 GCF_012273895.1 Zerene cesonia
AAAAAGCTAAGACTTTAAAGATATAAAAGGATCTTAAATCGTTTATATGAATTGTGAACTATAAATAATAAAGAAATCTGTAATTTATCGTATGAACCATTAAGTACAATGAATGTTAAACACGTTTGAGGTATTTATTTAATTAAATCGTAATCGATCATCAATATTAAGAGAGTTCAAGAGGAAGCAGTTATGCACGTCGTTTGTCCACTAAACCTTTGTAGTTTAATTGACGTTTCTGTGTTCTCCATAGAACTGTATAAGATTAATGATTAATATCGGATGGGCTCGGATCGGTGGCGACGGGAATTAATTACAAGCCCGAGATGTGATTAATAGAGTGGTTGTAATCAAGGCTTATAATCTGTGGCACCATTCATTAGATAGCCACCGCTTCACTTGTATTTGACTTTACTGGCGATGAACGCAATTTATGAGTTGGTTTAAAACGTTAGATCTTTTCTGCCTTTTGATCTATGGTATACTTGGATTATGTAAGTCTATGGTAAGATTCTACTGTTGATTGTAAAAGAGATGGATCGTCCACGTGCTAATTATAAATATTTAGAAAATCGTTAATAGTGTCTCTGTTTATTTCTTTCTTTGACAAGTAATAATTTACTTTGACCTCAAAAATGAGGAATAAGATTTTGTGCCTTTATAGGCTATCTGGGTTACCATGACGTACAAAAGCTATTTCCAGTGTAGAAAAATGACAGACGCACCACCACTTTCCCACACTGGAATTAGTACTGCTTTAAGACATAATGCTGAGCGGAATATTGTATTTTTACAAACATTTGTTGTAACGGTTTTACTGGGTGATAATTGATATCGCAAAGAATCAAGCGCCCTTACTTTTCCTATATTTCTACTAAGCTTTGTCTTGTATTTTTTTATGTTACCCTCACGAGTCTTTAATATCAAAATTGAAATTTACCGAAGTCCAAGTAAGCGCTGTTAAAACTTTAAACGCGACACTTTGTTTCATTAATGAAACTGTCGCGGTAAATCCCGAAGAAGCGAATGTCAAAGTAACAAACTTTAGTGGCAACACCGAACACACGTTACAAATGATGTGGCTTTCGCGTTTGTTTAGCCGTTGAAAGTTTTATGGCAATAACGGGACTGTTTATATTTGTACAAGCGCCTGTTCTCGTTTTTATTTTAATGCAACTTACAACAAAATACACTATCATTTTATTCAAAAATATAGCCAATCCTGTTTTAACGCTTTCTTACAGAGATTAGGTTAGAGTTACCTAGCAATGGATTTGGAATGATGAAAAAAGGTTAATATAGTAATTTACAACAAATATTCAAACATGAATAGGTAATAGCGGGAATTACGTATTTGTGTGTGTAAATTGATAAACAATCAGAATCCGAATTAGAAAATGTCATCTGACTAAAAGCAGTTATTGTAAAAATGTCAATTACGAGAATTGATTCTCAGTACACAAAACTCTGTAACGAAAGCAATCGCTCAAGGATGCTCAAACACAATTTGTATCGGCGTCATGATAGATGACGTCACATCCGCGTCGCTCGCAAGTGTCGCACCAACACCGTTCAACGATTAATGCCTCGGTATAGTCTGTGGTTCGGTTTGACAGCGCCGCCATTAATCAAAATCTTATTTTTTATACTGTATGGAGGTTAGAGACAGTGATTTTGAATTCGGAGAATTGAGGAGTGTCATGGTGTTGTTAATTATATCTTAATCAATTAAAAACTGAAAAAATTTACTTGAATAAATAAATTATTGAAGTTCTTATTCTTTTAGAGGCTTCATCATCTTTTGATAGTCGAATTGTAGTTCCTTACTATGCCGCGTGGTTCACCCGTTTATAATATTTGTAGGAAGAAGGATATGTCGCTTTAGACTGCTTTTTTTTTAATGTTCATGCATAACCAGTACCCACGGCTTAAGAAATAGGATATCGGCCTTTTCCTATATTAATAAAATTTAAGTACAAAAACGCTTCATATTTTTTCTTTAAAGATTACATTACATTATGAAAAAGAAATTGAACTTGAATAAATAAGAAGATTATAGATCTAGACGACGCAACACGTTTGTACTCGCGAATACGAACGGAAAAAATGGATCTTCCCCAATGAAGAAAGAGAAAGAAGTATATCGTGCAATATTCGTTCTATTATTTATACCGGCACAGCAATCATTTTCTCTGTAACATCCCCTACAAAATGAAACATCTTTGTTTCATTTGTGTCGAGATAACATGAATTACTAACACCAAATAAGAATATTTGGGGTTAGTTAGCAGTTACATCCCACTAATCCAGCTATAGTGTATAGCTGGTCTCAATGTGAGCTGGCAACATTCTAATTTAGCATTCAAGCTTTACAAATTACAGGCGGAGTAATGAACGTTCCTTCGGTTTTCAGTCGAATACTGCTGAAGTAATGATGATTGATGTTTCTATCCTAATTATAGGATGAGACGAGGCAATCAGTATGCGACTTTTGCGCTTGTTTCCATTTTCAAATATACAGTCAGCCATGTTTTTTTACAGAGGCAACGTAGCATTCGATATTGAAAATTTGAATATTATTTCTTTGTTCTATAATGTATCTTATAAATAACGATTTTGCGTCGAGATATATTAAATAACTGTCTCAATAATAAAAAAACTGAATGAGGTTTTAAAGTTTACGTTTGAACTTAAAATGAATTTTTCGTCACATTTTATGGAACTTTGAAAAAGTTGTAAATAGATAAAATCTCTGGTGCGAAGTTAAGTATTAACAGTTATAAACGAAATTCCTAGCTGCCAGCGATTTTGGTATGTAAATTGTAGCCCGTTGTAACTAGCCGGTTATCAAGAAATGCTTATGCAAATGCAGCGAGTAAACGCTTTTTGTTACTTCGGTAATTGTTTTTGAATTCGCATGCATTTTGGTTTTGCCGCGATTGTTTATGAAGCACGAAATAAATAAACGTGTATATTGTAGATTCTTCAATCTACACATTTATTTATTTCGTGTTCTTCAATGTAGAATGTAAAGCAACTCAATATTTTAATCTGAATGAAATTGTCTGATGTAAGTCATTATTGACGGAGATGATACAATCAATGTACAAAATATTGATTAAATAATTAAGGATGTCTTGGTCTTCCCTTGTATTTTACAAGGGAAGGGAAAGGACTAAGTTAGCAGAAATGATCTATTTCTATATCCTATAAATAGGAGTCATCATAGCACAATAGCAAGAATGGGTCAACAGTTTTGTCTCCGCCTGGATGAGGATAATAATCTATATATATAAAATTCTCGTGTCACAGTTTTCGTTGCCATACTCCTCCGAAACGGCTTGACCGATTCCTCTGAAATTTGGTAAGCATATTGGGTAGGTCTGAGAATCGGCCAACATCTATTTTTTATCCCGATATTCCTACGGGATACGGACTTACGCGGGTGAAACCGCGGGGCGCAGCTAGTAACTGTATAAAAATTTAAACAATATAATTGGGCGTAGTCCAGGCGAGGAGCTTGCATTTATAAAGTAAATTATTTAGTATTGAGTTACATGGCAAAGCCCAAAACCAATCAGCGCGTGCAGTATGTACCAGGCGACCAGAAACACGTAGCAATTTCGATTCACGCAAACCGCTCGTTTGGACAGTACATTATCTGCACTTTATATCATTTAAAGTGTTTATATATACATAATTGTTTATGCATTACGTGAGGTTGGTATAAAAAGTGTTATCATTCAATTAGAATTCATTATTAAAATGTCTATCTGTAAGGCGAGATTTGAAATTTGTGCTGTGGCAGGATGGTTGTTTTTTGTCTCCGTAGTGAATTGGATGTTTTCGAATAAAAATGCAATATGTTTTCATTGGGAAATATAGTAAAGAAATTCAGATAGCGTTGAAAGGTCTCGATATGGCGAGGACAGCGGACAGAGCTCTCTTTAGTTTCCGAAACTCAGCCAAGCTCACGTAAAATCAAACAGAGGAAATTATCATGTTTTTCTAAAGTAACAGAATTATGTAATTTATATTTATCTAAAGCTGCACTTAAATCATGGGATAATAAAAGCGGCCATAAACAAATTATATTCAAGTAAAGTTGTGGTTTTCCCTTAATTACTCTTTGGGAGCGCTTGGCGGGACGTGCGGGGGATGAGGTGTGGGGGCATGATTGATGACGTCACAGCGTACGCTCTCAGTATATTTACAAGAAATTTGCTAATAAAACCTTTTTGGATATAAGTTTAATAATTAACCGTCTACTGGTAAAGGAAAAAATAAAAAAGCACTTATTTAATGAAGGTAGCTTATAATACATTATCAATATATAAAAGTTTTCAATAGAGATAGTTTTACATTAACCTCAATTCATCACTTTTAATATGTCGAGCAAATAGTACCTAATTAAATAATAATATTATCGTATTTTCATATGAGTACGTTTTGTTCTCAATCATGTATCGTCATTATTTATAGAATTCGTACATAAGAAATAGCATCAGTAAACATTTGCAACATCAGATAAACATGGCCATTAATAAACCGGACAATAAGACGAAAACTTGTTCCAATAAATTATAACATAGAAGCAGACATCACCGCTGCGTATAGCATTAAGTTATTCTCCGATATCTTTTACAAATACGGGAATACTGAAGTTTTCGCATAACTTCAGCGAGTTGGAAACTTCTTTCGCCACATGTTACGGGGGCCATTTTTATGCAAATTGTATTCGAGCGGTTTTGCGAGACCATCTCGGACCCTATTTTTTGGTAGTCGGAATAATTCTATAACAGGGGATCTTTATTTAACATATTTTCCTCCTTGAAACGAAAAATGTTTGTGAAAGTTATTGTTATTGATATTACTTACTTCCATTCATTTTTATAAAGTCATTTCATCTCTCTTTAGCACTTTTTAGTATAGAATATAAACTGTGGTAGATAAATTATTAGTTACATATTTTATTTTTTGCTATAATAAAATAAATAGCAATAGCTTATTAGTATTACCTACCTACTTAGAAATTAATAATGTAATTTCAATTTATATTGGAGTGGATTCTACTGAAGAATAAACTCGAAATTCATATCAAGTAATCATGAACGATGAGTGCTTTTGTCTTTATATGTTTTTATAATCTTAATCATAAACATATAACAACATTAACAAATAATCTTTACTCTAATTGATTTCACCGCCATCTTCCGGACGCTACCAATATGCTATTAATACGGGAAAACAAGATGGTGCACGCGTAATTTGAGCGTCGGCAAGCTGCAGCCCGTAAGTGAGCTCATTCGGGCGCAAACAAAGCGCTGAATAATAAATTATCAAGATGAATACATAATTAATAAATGTACCTCTTATATAATTAGTGAAGTTGAGGTGCGCTTCATTAGGCAAATTATA
Source organism: Zerene cesonia (assembly GCF_012273895.1). Classification (NCBI taxonomy): domain Eukaryota; kingdom Metazoa; phylum Arthropoda; class Insecta; order Lepidoptera; family Pieridae; genus Zerene; species Zerene cesonia. The sequence continues at coordinate 9,182,223 of NC_052108.1, forward strand.
AGTTTCGCCGTCACCGAGTCGATTCATTTGCATGAGAAACATGGTGCCGCCGAATTAATGTGCATTCATAAAGGTGATAATTTGTTACCATTAAGTTCCGCGCAATTTAAATATTTAAAGTTTACTGCATTTCATGAAACTTAACATTGCCGGCGGGATTTTGATATGCTAAACGGTAAAACTTTATCTATAATGATAACTCAAGTCGGTTAGTTGAAATAATTTAGCTTTAAGCTTACCAACCAGTCAAACTTCGTGTACATGGCTACCAACTTTTTAATTTTTTATACGATTTTTTATCGGGAATGGCAAATTTGCGATTTATTTCATTATTAATCCGTTTTAATATCTTGTAACGTTAATATTAAAATTATGATAATAATTAGTTATGTAAGTAATTACCATTATATATTTATATCAATACAAAAAGAATAAGCGAATAATTTTCAAGTTAATCTTATAATACTATACTAGTTAAGTATAATAGGGTAAGTAAGGGTAGAGTTTTTATTATATTTAACATTTCAAAAAGAAAATTGAATAACGAGCACATTAAAAAAAACATATAGTCAAGTAATCTCAATAAATAAGAAAAGGCTTTTGAGACTACTTGAATAACTCAAGATCGGTTAATTGATTTTGTGTGCGTTTAGACTAGGACAATAAATATAAACAATTAAAATACTATAAAAAGATTAAGTTTACTCAGAGGAAGTCGGAATAAACAGTGAGAATTGATATTTTATCAAAACTAAATGGATAATGTTAGAAAAATTCGGACCTGATACCATCTCCCGTATGGTCTAGTGGCTAGGATACCTGGCTTTCACCCAGGAGGCTCGGGTTCGATTCCCGGTACGGGAAAAATAATTTTATTTTTTACCTGGCTATGAGAATTATTTTGTGCGCGAAGACTTTTTCCTCCGCGGTCCCTAAAATGAAAACGATGTCTGCGGAATCTTGATCTTCTGATAATCTTTGTAAATCTCGAAGTAAGCCAGGTAAACCGGCGCGCTCCACAGATGCAGTACAGCATGTACTAGATACTCGGTTTGCCATTTCACAAATGCACTTAATAATTCATTAAATATAACAACTATTGCTATTGTGTCTTGTTTTTATTTAAAGCTCTAAGAAAATAACACATAGAAACAAAACAAACTGTCATTTGTTATTTTATCATGAAAACCATAGTTAAAACTCATTCACAAGTATATTATTAACGCAAAACACATTAATTGATAACTTAAAACTGCTTGTTTAGGTATTTATTTAATTTTCACAATTAACTTGTCAACATAACCTCAAACGCATAACTTAGCTTCCTTCAAACAACTAACTTACTAAACCAATTTTCCAACAATACACTGTGTCTCTAAATATCTAAGGAACTTTGGAACACAGTTATAGTTTTTTTAATGTGTACTGAGATTGAGCGTGTTCATAAAAGCTTGAAACAGGTTTAGGTGAAATAGAATGAATATATGTAATTCTATATCTATCCTTTTCTTACATACTAAATTTGTAGAGACGAAATATGGTTGTTAATTTCGAACCGTCTCGCACGTGCCTCCGTGGCGCAATCGGCTAGCGCGTTCGGCTGTTAACCGAAAGGTTGGTGGTTCGAGCCCACCCGGGGGCGATATGTTTTTGACAATTTTATCATTTTTATTTAAAATTAATTATGATATTATCATTACTTATTCATTTCATTCTTAAAGTTGAAAAAAATAGACTGAAGTTTGAATTAACTCGTAGCAGATAATTATTTGGCAAAGATTTATAACCGGCGGATGAATAATTATTATTAACTGAATGAGAAGTCGAAAAGACGGCTAATAACGATGTCATAAGCCAATACCATTATTATGTGTATCTCACCTTAATAGTCGGGTACCTCCAGAATTAAAGCACCCGGTTTTTTGGAAGGCTTACGTGGGGACACATCTAACACGCAGAGGTCCTTTAGAGAATTTAATGTGTTGTGAGACACCAGCCGCAGCCTGCCCATGACTGTACTATAGGCTACAGCCCTGGGCTATCCGCGGCCGAGGGATAAGACTATTGCAAAAACTGGCATGAAACAAAACTGGGCTACGGAAAGGGGGTGTTCAATGGATTGGTGGGTTGGATCTATGGGGAACTATGGGTCTGCCTTTATAAGTTAGAAAAATTGAAAAATATTGGCAGACGGTGACTTGCCAGTTCGGTTGATGGGCTCCCAAAAAAAGTTACCAGAAATGGGAACAAGGGGGCAACACCAGCTCACCGGCTAGGGGTGTAGAGAGGTGCGGCACCGGTTTCACCATCGCGGGCCCGCAGGCCCGGAGCGTATAGCGCTTTCATCTCCACTCTGGACGGCCAATTATGGCAAGCCAGAGGTGGGGGATCCTGAACCTCATCATTATTCACTCCGAACTGCAACCCAGACGACAATATGGAGGTGAGGACAGGCACCTCCCCCGGGAGAACTCAGGACCGCGGGGGTGCTAATCCCTGTCACCTCGCCACAAGGTGCCATTATATGTATTATGTTTAACAAAAAACTACACCGCATTCAAATTTTCAGAACTAGATCAAATTAAAATGGAATTACGTGGGAGGCACCATCTTTCCAATAAAAAAAAAGAATTATAAAAATCAGTTCATCCAAATAAACAGGTAATAAACAAAAAAAAAAAATCAGTCGAATTGACATCTTGCTTATTTTATGAAGTCGTTTGAAAACAGTGTAGAATAAGCTATGATCAATTCAAAAAGTAAAAAATAATTCGATGAACCCAATCGTTGATTATAATAGATTTCATTCAGCTTCAAGATTCAAATTCCATTTTCAAATTGTAGGCTCAAATGTGGTTTGTGATAGCAATCCTGCATTCGACAATACATTTAACGTGTACTAGCGAATTCAATTTTACTCCAACAGCTATAAGAACTAATTTCACTTGCACCGCACTTCATGAAGATGTGTGGATAATTCCAAATGTACAATTTGACATGGTCGCCCGATCTCAGGAAGTGCGGAGTGACAGTTCGGAAATTGCAGGCCGTCAACGGTCCTACGAACGTGCTATCTGCAAGAATGCTATACAGAGTATCCGAACGGAACGCTGACGCCATATTGTGTTAATTTTCACAACATGGCGGCAGGCGGTAACGGGTTTTAGCGTAGATGCAGAAATGCACTTCGAAAGCAATAACAGTTGAAATTAATGCAGATCGTTAGATTTTGCGTAGCTATTGTGGATATTATTATGAACATATTATGGAAATGTAAAAAACTTTTCTGATTTTGTTTTCATATTCTTACTTTTCAAAACTCGTCAAAAATATTAAAGGCCTGCATTTTTCGGCGTATTTTGAATGAATACAGACAATTTTTAAAAAAGGTACGTCTCATATTTTCGAATATTGATGTATGCAGTATGGACTACTTTTTATCCGGGTGTCATTTACTCATCAGATTTGGGAGATATACGTCTTATCATGAAAATACGTGTGCACTATACTATTCAACTTAGAACAGTATCAATTCTGCGCCATGTTGTGACGTCATTTACACTCATATTATAAAGAGGAAGAATTTGTATTTTTGTTTGTTTGTTTGTATTTTGTATGGATAAACTCAAAAACTACTGGACCGATTTTAAAAATTCATTCACCATTAGAAAGCTTTAACTGCACAGCTGAGTGACATATGTTATATATGTACCACGGCGAAGCCGGAGCGAACTGCTAGTAGGCAATAATTAAAACGAATTAATAATCTTAAATGCAATGTATACCTATTAAATAATATCAACCAATATTTATTATCATCCTAAGTTGAAGTTATCGCATACTTGATAATTCAAAAAACAATATCATGTACGATTGACGATATAACAAATTGGTTATCACAAATAGTTCAATCGCTAAATAATGTCGTTGTTTATTATAATTCGTGAAGAAAGTGGCGCAAAGCTGTTAAAACGCTTCTGAATTGGCTAATATCAGGTTAATGGTCAATTTACCTGCGTTCAATGAGATACACTCGGTAATGGTGCTAAGGGCGTGTTCTCATGTGATTATTTGTGTATAATATGGATTTCAATACGATTCACATGGAATAGTGTATGTATACTATAGTTTTATTACTTATTAATTATAAGCGGTCCGCCCCGGCTTCGACCGTGGTACATATATAGCCTATAGCCTTTATCAATAAATGGGCTATCTAACACTGAGAGAATTTTTCAAACCGGACCAGTAGTTCTTGAGACTAGTGCGTTCAATTAACAAACAAACAAAATCTTCAGGTTTATAATATAAGTATATGGATAAGTAAATCTAAAGAGACTCAACTGCCCGCCGTTTTGCTAGAGATTTTGTAGAGAAATTATTATTCTCAGTGCAAATAATTATGTACAATGTTTTAAATTATCTCGTATTAATATAACTTATTTATGCCTACAATTTTGTATAAGAGTATTTGTTAAAGATTATATTAGTTAAAGAAACTTTTTAAAATGGGAGTCGAGTATGTTTCGGCACGATTTGGGCCAGCTCGGAGAAGGTATACCACATTTCCATTGAAAAGGGGCGTGAAATAGTAGCATGCTACTGTGTTGTGTTCCGTTTTCTTTTCCTTTCCTTATCCCTTATTCCTTAAAAGTTTGCAGCGCAGAAGCACTACCTCTGGTGATCTCTTACTATCAAGCGAATCACCAGCTCAGTTGCCCGCTATTAATTAAAAAAAAAATCTAGTTTATAAGTTTTCATAATGCTTCAGAAATGTAAGTAATTCCATATTATGAAGTTGTCCATTCGGTTATCTGAATTCAAAACTCAGATCATCATTTAAAGCTGAACTATTCAATGCAAAGAAAAAATACACATAAGCCATACACTTTTATCATTCGTTACCCCTGTAATCCAATGAGAATTTTCGAAGAAAACTCCAAGTAGGCATGTTAAACGCGTCCTATCCTAAAGCAATCATAATTTAAGTGCGTGTTTGTTTGTTCAGTTGTATTCACAGGCCGCTGATAGTTATAGGCGCTTCTGGTTTCCTGCACGTCGCCCAACATAACAACTGTAAGATAATAATTCTCTCCATTTAGTCCATTTGTTGATAGCACGATGATGGCTTTACGGCGTCCCGTATGTGTTATTGGAAAATTAATGGTTCAAGGTTAATATGGACCTTGTTGCAGTGGAATTGTTTAGGTGTTTGATAATTTATTGAATGCACGTTGTGTTCCAGGGCGTGTTTTTCGGTGCTTGATGTATGGCATGTTCCGTGCCTCTCCACAGCCGCTGCTTTCATTGAATTATGCTATTTATCCTAGAAAATTCTTTTAGTTTCAGAATTATAAATGACTTCGCGTTATAGTGAAATTTTTGGAAATACTCAGTTAAATTTGACAGTTTCGTGAAATGATAGTAATGACAAATGTTCTACGGCATTCATTATATTCATATTTTGGTGTATGGTCCAAATATAATATGCATAGATACGCAATATTGAAAGGCCAAAAGAACTTATTCGAAAAGACATAATCTTCACCTTTCAATAAATTGTATCTATCATTTACCTAAAGATAGAATAATAACTTATAATACCAAGTTTGAACAACTACATTGATATTAAAACGAAAGGATTTTTATGTAAGAATGTTTGTAATGTTCACACAAAAACAACTGTACCGGTTTCAAAAATTCTTTCACCATTACAAAGCTACAACTACACTGAGAGGCTATATAGATATGAATTAAGGGCGAAGAGCTCTTCTCTAATAATTAATTAACTTCTATAAGAGAGACTTTATAAGAAAACAGTTTTATTTTTAATCCATCTTATATCTACATAATAAAAATATTCAGAAAATAACGCGCCCAGTGCTTATCAAACCCATAAAATCTGATTTAAAAATGTAAAAGGAAGTTGATTCAAGCAAAATTTGTACAAGATAATGACCGTCGGTTATCGAAACACGTGTAAGCAAATACGCAGTATCTATAAAGGAAATAATCCAGGCATTGAGTTCCAGAGCCCCGGATTATCGCGGGTAAACACGCGTTGTATCGCTCGTGCGGACAGTGATTGATTCTATGTTTGCTCGCAACTGAAATGCTACTGTTTGTTTTGATTAAACGGTTAATACGCTGATATGTTTGGTACATCGTCATTTTTGCTGAAATTAAAAGCATACTTTAAAGAGGTTGGGTTTATAATATGTATTAATTATAAGCCCACTTTGTCCGAGTGTACCTTCAGGAGCGGTAGGCGCCATTTTCTATTATTGAGTACACATTATATTTATCTTATTATAATAAACTGATATTTTTCTCAGAAATTGTATTTTTATGATACATATAGCTAGTTACTAAAGAAACTACACGATCAAACCAATTTTAAAATATCTAATGAGCAACAGGAATGTTTTTTATACTGCCTTCACTCGTAGCAAAATCGTATCTACGTAACGATTCGTATGTACGTATATCTAATATAATTTAGCTCTACCTGGTATATTATGTTTGTTTCTGTGGCTTTACTAAAACGACTATAATAAATTTTCAAGCAATCCTACGCATTTACAAGTCTTGTATTTTAAATTACTGCGATTCAAAATTGTTCTTAAAATAGAAAAGCTATTTTAAGGAAGAATCACGTCTTTTTACTTTAAAGATTGAGTGCCGATAAAATATTCTGCATGATAGAAATTGTTTTTATGGTAACGTAGTTCAAACTCTTAACCCTGAGGATGCTCAGTTGTTGTTATATTTCTAAAGTAAAAAAAGAAACAGATATTAAAAAAAAATAAAAGAATTAAATATCACTGTGCAGGTATTAGAAGATATTTATTTGCCGCTTTTTTATCTGGTCACGATTATTTTCCACAGAAACAATATTCTTCCTACTTTTAATTAAGCGTTTACTCCATCGCCCGTCGTTTCCAGAGCCGTTCTGTTTGCCCACGAAATTACCAAATAATTGTCGAACACGTCCCTTAATAGAACTCCAACAATAAATCCAATTAAATTGAAATAGCTAACGGAACACGAACGGTGGGTCGGAAGGACCGATCTGTGCACAAAAGAATGTATTACGCGACGGAGCGGTGGCGCGGAAGTCGCGGGTGACGCGGCGGCGCGGCGGCGTGGTGACGCGGTGACGCGGTGACGCGGAACTCAGAAAGAAAACAATTGCACCGCGACGCTTATGCTCTTCAACTTTTGCAGGGCACCTTTAGATGTAGGGCTGCTATACTGTAGAACATACTTTTTTTAACAATGATTGATACTTTGGATACTTGCTGTATGAGGAATATTCTAGAACTCTGGATGAATATATTTGCTATTGAAATGCATAATATGATTTCGCTCAACAATAGTCTAACATTGTCTGCACATGAATGTTATAAATAACATACAATGCCTTACAATAACAGTTATTTCGCTAACGTTATCAATAAAATATTCTGGGTTAAATCAATGTCTCGCTTCTCAGAAACTTTCCCATTTCGTGATATGGTTTTATTGTATTATTCAATGAAACAACAACACAAAAAACTTGTAATATCACCTCAATCCACACCTAAGACGTTAGCCAATAGCCGTATCAAAGCGTATCAAAAAATATGATACAAAAAGTCCGTCGCCAGCCCGGCAACACCGTGTCGTGTCTCAAGCCTCCCTTTGAAGCGACATCAAAGGTTCTATTAGCTCTGATTACGGCGCACTCCAGATGCGAGGCATTGTCTGCAGCGGCCGCGGGTTAAGACTTGCAACATTAATTAGCCCGCTATTTACTGACATATGAACTTTCGCTTTATTGTTTTTAAGAGTGTTCTTACTTTGATGCGTTGGGAGGTTTTGTAAGTTATCACTCGTTTGTGACATTTTTATGGAGTTTTTGATGGAAGCGATTGAATCGTGTTGGAGGTATCCTTTATATTTGTTTGTGTAATTTACATGAACATTTTTTGTGTCGCGATATTATGTCATCTGTATTATCATTCATATATAATTTATACTTGTATTTACTGAAAGCTAATAAAAAATTATACTTTCCAAGTTTCCAGCAATGTTTGCTTAATATACCACATATTATACCAAGTTTAGGAATGTAAATTCACATTTTCGTAATAATGCAATGTATGTTACATAAAATTATTTTGAAATGTGTTTGTTTGAACATCTTCCAGGTCGAGACAGAGTGACGTCATGGTAGAAGTTTTGTGTCTGGACTCTGGAGACAGTAAGTGAGTTATAGAGTGACATAATTTCTATGAAAATTTCCTTTGACCACGCGGGCGAAGTCGTGGGCAGAAAGCTAGTTCAGAATTTTAATAAAAAAGTATTTGAATTAAGTCCATGTAGGAAAGTATTACGCGGTACTGATGATTAATTTTCAAGGAAATAGTATCGGCGTCGGTGGTGTAATGGTCAGCATAGTTGCCTTCCAAGCAGTTGATCCGGGTTCGATTCCCGGCCGACGCACACTTTTGCTACTTTTTGAATTTTATTTTTTTTTTGTCATGTAAACTTGGTTGATTTTTTTGTTATATTTGTAGTTGATAGAATAATCATTCAAATGTTTTTTTGTTTAGAATTTAGATAGTAAAGTATAACATCTAAAATATTTAAAATTCGTTTACTCGTCACTAGATGGCGTGAATTCGATTAAAATATTAAAATGAATAAATTTTAGTTGTTATTATTAAATTTGTAAAGTACTACAAAATATATTTATTAAAAAATATTATAAAAGTGCTACATTCAACAATTAATAAAAAAATTGGTACAAATTTAAAGTCTTATGAAATGCCACATTATCTTTGCATAGATAGTATAAATATATTAGCTTATTCTATATATTGAAATTATATTGAAATAATTCCATGTGCATGATATTTATTTCATCTTCTTTAAATTAGTTTATGTCTATTTTGAAAAAAAAAAACGAAAAGGTGAACCAATTTTTTTATGCTAGTGTAAATGACGATACCCAATTTAAGCATGCGCTAACACCCTTATACCTACCAACCTTCACACACAGGTCCCCCGTCCCTATCGAAACGCTTTCAGAGGGTTTCGGCTAATATTGAGTGAAAACAATTTCCGTAGGATACGACCCGATTCCGCACAATTTACGTCTAATTGCAGCGTTGTGTACTGTGAGCATATTATGCGCTTCAGTTATTTGTGTATTTTGTTAAGTTTCGATACAACAATCTGAAAAAATATCTTGCGAACTAATATTGGACGTAGTTATAGAGTTTTAGATTTCCAATATAAAAAGAAACAGTTCACTAGCTTCACTTTAATTCAATTACAAATAACTGCCTATTTTATTTTGGAAATCTAAAAGTGTTAAATGCAGTTCCGTCGATATGCAATTCTATAAAGTATACGTTACATTGTAATACCTAACTTTTATTTTTATTATACATATCTTAATATATAAACATACAGTGTCATGATGTATGTTCCCAATGAATTTTTCACCAACCCAACCGATTTTGATAAAATTTAGCATTTTATGCGTAATTGGGTAGATAAGAATACGATTGTTTTTATCGATTAATTGTCCCAATAATTTATAATTAACAATAAATTTAGCCACAGCCACAGCAACGCGTGACCGGGTTATAAACTATAACATGTTTTATTATTATCTTCCTATATTATTATCAATAGGTACATGCCGATTATACGTTAAAAATATTTGTTTTGTAATGTGATTGTTACATGTTTTTTAGTATATGATGTTTGAGAATATATAAATGTCAAAGTCCTATCTGATTGCTTCCGCAGACGTAGTGTCTATTTTCTTATCAGTACTGATGTCCGCCCTTGCCTTTGCGTCGGTTGTGTAATATAGTGATTAGCTTAATCGACGGATAAACACTTTTTATCCATGAAATGATGCAATTACTTTTTGTTAAGAAGTAAGTAGTTAAGTCGAGCAGAAAACCTTACGTTAATGCTGTGTAAATATTTTTTTTACTGTCGTTTGTTGCAAAACAACAACTGTTGATATGGTGGTACCCTAGATATAAGAAAATAGTGTACTTGAAGCGACATATTAACAAATAAGTTACAAAGTTATCTATAAATGCTTCTTTAAGATACATAAAACTCCAGCTAAACCCTAGGTACCCTTAAACGCCTGCACCATCAACTAACAGCACAATCAATTCTGGAGCCACACCATTAGTCATGGTGTGGACATATGCCCGTGTCCAGGCACCAACAAATGGCCGGGCTTCGTCATACAGGGGCGCAAGCTTGCGAAATACTGGACATTTTTCATGTTTAGAGTGTACGTTTGAACAGTGAAATAGCACGGCCCATATGCAGTTTATTTTGGGAATAAAATAAGTGGAAATTTGTTCAAATATTTGTATTATTTACAACAAATAAGACACAGATAATCTGCATGTGCAAATAATAAGGTAAGATGGATAGTTACGCCTCGTGGGCATCGAATTAATTGTAAGTGTAGGTAACGGTATAGTTAGCGAAAACTTTGATTTCAGCAACAGTCTGACGTAGTCTATGTATTCGACGGTAAGAAAATCTATAATAATTTTAGGGACAATATGTAAAAAATGGCTAACACTCATTATTTAGTTCTAGTATTTTATCATTTATTTATTTATAAACAGGTATATCAACAGATCGCACATGTAACATTGGTAAAATAATAATTACAAATTACAATATGTATATATTACTTAGACAAGTATTTATTATTTAACACAAGAGTTAAATAATAAATATGTACTTGTCTAAGTACGGTATATGCGTATAATGTCGGAGTAACACCGGTGAGGGCGAAAATGTTTTTTCATCTAAAACGTGACAATTTATTTTTGATTTATTCGAATTCAATCATCGAATGCGCTAACATGTTTTTATTATCATGTGTTGAATTATAGACATTTTCTTTCCTTCTATAAACTTATATATCTATAACTTATGAAATTATAAACTAGTAAACAGTGATAGTGATTCTAGAGATAACATAACACTACATTAATGATATTATTGAGCTGCTACAATCCTGAATAGGACTATACGTGAAATAAATTGTTACTAAGCAACCACTAAGTAACAACTAAAACACAATCGCATATTTAACATAGTTTGTTTATTCCGTAATATGTACGGTTGAAGAATTTATACATCCATAACAAGTTCATTAAACTTTCTTTTCAGCCATAATATCATCATATTGTCAGCTCCATGGCTGATTTTATAGCGGAGAAAAGTTTCAAAGATGTCAGATGGTATCTGCACAACATTGCGACTGTAAATAGAGATAGTGCAAATGAGCTGAAAGGATGTGGGTCGCGAGCTGCCTGAACGAATATTCTGGAAAGATTTTCAACGATTCTTAATATTTGTTATGTTTGATTGCGAACAGTAGAGGGTTAAAAGGTTTGGATGCTAAGTTAGCGTGTTGTTTGTAGTATTGTAGTCTCTTTTATTATCCTCTTATTCTTTTTAAACAATGCCTAACAAACTGGAAAAATAATAAAATTTGTTTATTTTTTTTGTTAAAGATCTTTGTGATGCAGTACTATTGACACTATTAAATAAATGTAAGAATATAAAACTTATCAGGTTGTAATATTTAAAGGGAAAGTATTAATAAAAAAACCTTAAGTAATTATGTATTTAAGTACTATATGAAATGTATCTACTGCAACAGAATGTCCAATTCTCCCACTAATTGATCAAATCTCGAATTACTCGATTGACGTTAACACCACGACCAAATTAACATTATTGTTTCGTCGAAACCAAGTGAATTAAACGAGTATCCCGACACAAAAATGTATCCACTAAAGCAGCATAGTCTTTTAATATTTCTGATTGCATTCAATGGCCACAATCGTCTGAGTGCAATAAAAATATCGAGGATTTAACTTTTAAATCGAATATCCAAAATAATATGACCGGAGCGCAGACAGTTTTGACAATTATCGAGTTTTCGATACGAGATGATAATAAGAATCACGTCCAATTAATAATTTCGAACCAATCGGCGCTCTTCAGCTTCAAATAGTTATAATTGGATGGGTTTTAAATCTTTGGAGCGATTTTGCTTTCGGTTGTTTACGCACTTTTAAACATTGCAGGTTCCAATGAGCTCTGGTGTTTATTAATGCTTCATTATTAATGTCGGTTTAGCCACTTAAACTTTTTATTCATTAAAACTAATCAATGCAGTTTGTTCCATTTTTATCTATATTTATTTTATGAAGTTTATATAGTTCTAAAGTAGCTTTAGAACTATATAAATAGTAACATATAAAATTATTTTGGCCTCGTTGAGACTACTTATTTATTGGAATGTATTATAATTATTTTCTACGATAAAAGTTGTCCACGTCAGTCGGTCCATAAAACCCACGGAATCGAGTAACAAGGCAAAGACAGTCGAATTGAGAGCCTTCCTCTATATTGGAATGCGATGAAAATATATTATAATTTTAATGGACAAACATAGTAGTATTATAATTAATGTGTTTAAAGCAATACGTACCAAAGCATCAGCATCATGACTATTGATTTTTTTAAAGAATAATCAGAAGTAGAATAATCTAATTTTCCAAATTACAAGACGACAAGACTAATACGTAGCCTAATTATTAGGAAAAAATTGTTCAAGCATCAATTCAAAGCATGTATGATGTAATATGTAATTAAATTTACAATTTTAAAAAGAAGATTTCGTAAGAAAATAAAATTGAAGTCAAGATGCCAGAATAAGTACAGGCATATCTTGAAAGTTAATTTCTTCTCGCAAACAACTCTGTGTAGGCTCCACTGGGGAGGTCATTGTGAGCTGTGTCGCTTTGATTTCACGAATCTCAACTTTTTATTATAATACTTGTGTTTACGAGTTTAGCTTGATGTTTTCATAACAGCGAAGTGGATTTATATCATCTTTGACTTTATTAACTTTGAAGAACTTAATCTTCAATATTAAACAGATAAAAATTTGATTGTTTTATAATATATCCTTTTCCTTACCCATCCCAGTTCTTTCCTTTGTTCCTCTCGTCAATCTTTTCTTAATCCCTTTCCAATTTAAAGTCGGCAATCCATTTGTAGAGGCGTAAGGTCTGCAATGGACCTTATGCCTCTTCAATTAGCATCAGCTCCATTGCGGACTATGACATGGAAAAAAAACTTTTTTGGCAATATGTATCTATCTACCAATAAAAGTAATTGTAGTAAATAATTTTGGTTTCTAAATTATGAGGAACGTTAATGTAAAATATTGTGTTTAGCGATTAGATTTGATACAGATGTTTCAACTCATTAGTTAGTCGAAACGTAGTGTTTAGTATAAGTACGTAAATGTCAAAATTTTGAAATGAATTTCAGGAAGATATGATCAGTGTATACCTACGCTGCGAAATATAAAACTTCCATTCTCTCTTCATTTGCATATAAATGCAATAGTGCTAGATTAAAATGTGTACGTAGCATTTGATACATGTTTTTAAACTACAGTGTGCTTATATTTGAATACATGACATATTTTAGAATTGGTTTAGTTAATGTTTTAACACCTTATTTCTGGATCTTTAGAGAGAAATGTGGCTCATATACGTAATACGTTTAATTAATTCTGAAATAAAAAAATACACTCGTAGTTTTTTCTTACTACTACTAAGTAGGTATATATATATATATATATATTATACCTATATATAGTGAATTTTGTCGCACATGTTAATTTTGTTACAACTGATATTATATTTTAGTTCCATCAAATACATCGTATAAACCTTAAAATGTTTTTGAACATTTCATGTATATTCCGTATGTAGGCCCATATAATTTCTCAACAATTTAATGTCGTAGCGTGCGTGTGTGACGTATTGCTGGCGAACCAGGCAAGAATGTGCATCGGTATCCAAGTGAGCTCGTCGTGAAACGTATTCCAGCGCCATGTCCTTTGTGCCGTGACCTATCAGCGGCAAGGGCTCGCGGAGCTAACAACGCCGGCTCACGGCTCCCACACCGATAGTCTTTGAGACCTGTACAAGTGACTTTCATTAGACAACGAGGCCGAAACAAAAACGAGTGTACGCAACAATTCGCCCCTGCTACTTCAACCCCCTCGCCTCCCCGCTTAAAAGCCATTACCAGACCTTTGATGTGCCGCTCCCGTTTTGATTGCGATGCTTCGGCTGCCCACTTAAAACTATTGCCTGTTTGAGCTTAGAGTTACATTTAAAAAATATTCCCTACGCTCTTTTTCAATCCTAAATATTTTTTCACTGATAGTTCAATTTTGTAAAAGGATCCGGCCACGTAATAGAACGGTTTTCACTTATACTTGTTTTTGCAGTGAATCGGCGAATTTATCAAAAAACGTTTTACGTTTTATGTTTATTCCGTCAATGAGTGCGTTCTGTGTAAAATTGGAATATTTTCATTCAAAACTCGTTTCGGGCTTCGCTGAAGCAATTTGCGAGTGGACGCACTCGATACTTGTGTTTGGGAATGTACTCTGAATGGGAAACTGCCTCGGACAGCCGGCGGCGAGTGGCCGCCTCGCGCCTCGGCTTCTCCACACAAATAGACAAAGCCTGAAAGAGGCGCAATTGATTTGCTGACTGCTGCAGCTAGATCTATGAAGATAGTGTGTCCTGTATAGAGTATTTGATGATTACTTCAGGTGTTAGATAGGGTTGTAGAGATAGATTTAGAGTTAGATATAGATTTTCGTTACAGTAACTATGTGACATATTGCTTAATGTATAATTGTAAAGATTTTTCAGTAGCAAAGCATTAGTTGGGAGATTCAATATTCATTACTTAAACAACAATGAGGTTTTGAATATCTTATGAGAGAATGATAGACCGTCTAAATAACATCAGTTCTAAATAATGAATACTAGCTGTCGCTATGTGGTTGAAGTTCTATCATAACCATAAACCCAAAAGTAAATAATATGCGCGTGTGTGTTAAATACATTATAGTGTGTTTGCAATGTTTTTTTTTTTAATTTATTTAATGTATTTTCAAGCGACTTCTCAATATTTTTGTGTTGCCTAATTTTTGACTGGGTGAACTGATTTTTATTATTCTTCTTTATCTGAAAGCTGGTGGCTGGCATGTGGTCTCATTTAGGTTTGGTTTAGTTCTTATAATTTGAAAGCGATTAAGTCATTTTGTTTAAAATAGGTATTTTTTTAATTATTTTTTTTTTTTTATTAGCATTCTGCACCCCTTCACTGAATAAACCATAGATGTACTAAATTCTATACTCCTGATATTTACCTAAAAAGGCGTACAACTGCAAAGTTTTTACTTCACGTAGAATATATTATTTGGTAGTAACAAATAAGAAATTAAGATAAATTACCAATTTAAAAAAGCAACAACAGTTTTCAGTTTTCCTTTTTTTCCACACCACAATATTTACCGCTTCCACCAAAGCATAGCAATTAATGACTTGGTAACAAAGCAAAGCTGCGATGTTTCATACTAACGTAAACGCGCCATTTAACTGAAATTATTATGAAGAGACTAAGTAGCCTCAAGGGACAGACAGACAGACTGACAGACGTTACAAGTTGCTTATTGAGTTGGAAAGCTTTTGGCGTCTACATTCAAAGAGAACGATATCGACATTTCTGTTTTTACTGTGATCTACTCTTTTGATTTTTATATAATGCTTTTCGGTTTAGATTTAGTGCTGGCATTTTTTACCCAGTCCTGAAAAGGACATTGCTTTTCATTTTAGAAAGTCTCTCAGTCTATCTACTCTTAAAATGAGAATCGATTTCCACTATTTGTTATTTATTTTACTTATATTTCAAAAGAGATACAGGATCGGTTGATTTTTAATAGCTGTTTTTTTACGAAACATGTAAGTTGTATATAAGATAATATGTGGTAACACACAAATATTTTGACTTTTTATTAGATTACTAGCCAGTAACTTCAGCTTTACTTGGATGAAACCGGTTTAAAAACACATGTATAATATAAGTCATTGAAATAATGATACAGAAAACATTAGTGAAATCGTTAAAGTTTAGGAGCTTATTAGAAACAGATAAACAAATAACATTTCCTATACAAAGCTTTAATACAGCAAGCAGAAAGCCAACAACATTGATCAATGTAAGTAGATTTAATCCAATAAAATTTCTTATACAGAAACAAACTCCTGGACTAATAACGATACACGTAATTTATAACATAAAATAGTTTCACAAACAATATAGGAACTAATTCGTTCACATCCCGGCTCTAGCATCGAGTGCACATCAAAAGCACGGTATGACAACCTCAGAGCTCGTTCATGCGGATACTTCAGCCTACTAAAAGAAGCTTTGTGAAGGAAAAAACGTTAAGTGTAAAGCTCGAGGGTCGTGCCGCGTAGTTTTTGTAACTATTTTTTTTAATAGACAATAGTTGTGTAGTTGGCAAATGACTTTATGGGATTAGGCTTGTTTGTAATGGTTGCAACATTGCTATGATCGAATTTTGTTACTTAATACAAGCCCTATTAATATTAAAAATGTGAAAGGAACTCTGTCTGTCTGTGCCTTCTTCAAGACTGAACTACTGGACCGATTTATATGCATTTTGTACAAATACAGGTTGAGCCTCTAGAAAGGGCAAAGGATTATTGGAAATCCCACGGGAACGAGAACTTTTCGATTTATTCAGTTTCTTCCTTTGACTATGCGGGAGTAGCCGAGGGCGGAAAGCTAGTTATTTATATTAGAAAATAGGTAAATTATTTGTGTATTTTTGACGTGACAACGTCTTAAATTAGGTTGCGGCTCGGAGGCACTTATGAAAAAGTGTAACGCACCGGGCGTTACGATGAGTCACCGAACTATGATCGGTCCGCCGCGCGCGCAGCACTAGAGAATTAGGCGCATTGAATCGGCGCGTGCTTGTGTCTCTGTCTCTGTCTTTTTAGTAAACAAATAATATTTTCTATAGTTAAAATTTGTGCAATTCTTATTTTCATTCAATTCAATAATATTCATATCAATAAATATTCTACCAAGAAAAAGACGTTGTCACGTAAAATCTTCGCCCGTAAAACCGACTTTACAGGCAACCATTTTTTTAATTGATATTTTGTTCAGTTGTGGCAACATATGACTAACATATAATTTCAATAATTGCTACATAAAAAAAAATTCAAATGAAGATTTAAAAATCAGTTTCATTCGTAAATAATTCTGAATTGACATATATACGTTAGGTTTAGATACGAGCTTTTAAAATAAACTTAAAACATAAATAAATTTATCGATATTTCACAATGTTGTTTCACAATATTAAGGTTTTAGCGAATATCTAGCGTATCCACTTTAATTTGGACCTAGGCTAAACCCATTATCGGCCAAACACAGGCTCTCTATCCACAAATGTATACCACCCGTGGGCCAGCAGGAGGGCACCCTTTAATCAACGTTATATTGTGACCTTTGGATGGAAATCTAGACGCCTTGATTTGCGTTACTAAATAGATATTTATACTCAATAATAACAATAATAAAAATTCTATATTGGATACAAAGAACGAGCAATACAATGGATATAATATGAAAAAATAAGTACAGAAGGCGGTCTTACCGCTTGCAAGCGATCTCTTCCAGACATCTGCAAAGCAGAAGAAAGCTTCACAACAAGTCAAAGCAGGGGAGTGGTCGGTGCACGAGATAGAAATTTACATATATCTTATTATTGATCGGTATTAAACTCAGTATATTTGCCTAGATGTCATCAGAAAATTTGATACACAGGACTATAGTTATTACTTCATTTCTAGCAAGGTTCGTAATTCGACTGTGGGTTTCTGATTAGTTACTCAATCATTCTGTGTATTTTCAGCCAATTGGCGTGATTCTTTTTGAGTTTGATACCAGATTAATGTCGTTTGATATTTCTTAAGAATTGGAGTGGTAGAAAAGAATTTCATATCCATTGTGTTATTTTTTTGAGAAAATTGTTTGTGTATGATGTTCAAAAATATATAAACACTAACAGTCCGTCCAGGCTTCGCTCGTGGTACATATATAACCTTTAGCCTTCCTCAATATATGGGCTATCTAACAATAAATTTAAAATCGAACTAGCCGTTTCTGGAATTAGCGCGTTCAAAGAAACAAACAAACTCTTCAGCTTTATAATAGATCAACTTTCAAAATAAAACAGTTGAAAATAAATTGAAGTCGTAATATTACTATAAGTTCGTATAAACCATACATGTTGCTACTAAACAGTTTCAGGTGAGAACCGCGAATAAATTAAAAAATTAATTAATTATTTGTTCTCACACAAACATTAATGTACTCAACTGGGCCTTTTATAAATCTATTCCATGCTATCCAAGAAATATCACCAGTTAGAAATTTCAATACAAATTATATAAATATAATTTATAGTTTTCACAGCACACATCCCTTTTAGACCGTTCCAATTAACCCAAAAACCCGGTTCGCTATGGCTCTTCATTTATTCTCGAGCAAGAGGCGCTTTGATAACAACTTGACTATTGCTTAGGAATCGGGGATGACGTCATAAGAAGGCTCATATTTGAGTGGAAGCGGCGCTCGCGAATCGAAAGCTGAGGCGGGGGCGCACCGGGAGCCGTGCGGTGTACGTCCGGTAGTGTTGTGTCAACGCGAAATGATCGGAATATCACAGTTACTCTGTCCGCTATTACAGGTACGATGCTTTAATTAATTAAACAATATAAGATCATGTAGGATTGAATACTCTTATTAAAAAATTTTATAAAAAGAAAAGAAAAAATACGATCGTCATATGTCAAATAAACGTTTCTTTCTTTCTATCGTGACGTGGGATTCGAGCCTCCCTTTTATGATTTTCGGTGGCGGCGTCCGAGATTATTAAACAAAGCATGATTTGTCACGGTGCAGCGAAGAACGTGGCTTCAAATCCCACCTCTTGACAATGTTTTTTTCTATTCTTAATATCTTTCATACTTTTAAAAATTTCATTAAACGCTTTTAAAACTAAAAAAAAAAAACAATTTCCATTATATATTGCCAAACTAAAACGGTATGGTACATAGTATCCCATACCACACCGTGCTCTTGAAGTATTTTAACTTTCGTAGTATTTTATATGAAAGCCAAAAATAGATGTGTTAAAAAATTATGCATTGTTGTTGATATTTTAAGACAAAAGTGATAGAAATACTTACAAACCATTTTTACATAATCATATTCAAATTAAGAAAAGATGAGTACACAAGGTTCAATCTGTAACTAAAAAATACACGTTTTTTGCTATCAATGTTCTAATAAATACTTATATACAATAAATGTAACATATTATTGTCGAAACAAGTGTCCCAGTGTACCCCCCGGCTAGTCGGCGTCGGCGCCCCAAAGGGAATGCCTTATGAACCCGCGTCGCTCAGATAACTTTCCGTCCACTGAACCAACGCCGTGCCAAATATCACTTTTTAAGTATATTTTCCTTCTAAAATCATAAGATTTTTATGGCAAAATCCTATTGTTTTGGACTGAGGCAATTTAAAAAAAATTGTCTGCATTATATTATGGGACATGTTTATGTATGTAAAAATATAGACTCTTTGTGACTGCTTTGACTTATAATAATAAATAAAAATCTTTATTTTGCCAAAACATTATACATAAGTACGTACATTGCCTCTTAAACTAGAAAACCTCTGTATCTTAAGAGCCAACGTTCCTCATTACAATAATTTAAATATAAGTAATTATAAAGTATAAATAATATACAAAAGAAGACGTGAATGCATTTGATAGAAGTGTGTTTGATGTGGATTTGCAATGACCTTGGGATGCTTTTTTTTATGTTCCTTTAGAACTAAGAGACGATCTAATAAAATACACAGCTATGCATAAATTTAGAAAAATGTATCCGGATCAAAATGTAATTGTGTGTAGATAAATATATTTCAATGTATTTCATAACGAATTAAGGCTTGAACTAATTGCTAGTTTTTTTCTTTTATTTTAATTACACAGCTATTAAAATACACCTAAGTGATAAATTTTTGGTTAGTTTAATGTCATACGATGTAGTTAATAAAATTAAGTTTATTTTCAAACGATTGAAATTAAAAAATATTTCGTAATTGAATTTCTTTATTTGCTTTGCTGTTCAAGAGTCTGAGGGTTCTATATGGGTATCTATATATAACACAATACAAAAGCAATTTTGTTATCATTCCTTATAAAACGTTTTTGAATATATAATTTTATTGCATATTTCATTTGTGCAAGCATTGCAATACGCTGCGCAAATAAATAGAGAATTTTTCAAGAGCCAATTTTTATTCCATTGAAATCGTTTGGAAAGCAAAGTTTAAATTGTGAAAATACAACAAATTTCCGGCGTCTTCTACATCGATTCTTTATAACCTGACGTTTCAGACGAAAATGCACCCCTAGTATTACCTTCCCTAGGGAACATCCGTCTCTCTCCCGCTCGCTCCCCTGTGCATATGCGATCTCTGTCGAAACGTCATTGCGTGGCGCATTGTCTGATATCTATAGTTATTGCAATTTAAATTCTATTTCAATGCCAGTGAAGTTGAAAGTAATGTGCTCTTGAAAGTTATAAAGGAAATTGGCATCTACATCTAGAGTAGAAAAGCTAGTTTTCCGCGGCAGAATTTGAAAATGAAATTCGTGTATACGCGGATACAAGGTTAGGTTTTGCTCTTGTGTGTTTCTAATGTCGGAATTGCTGTAGCATTAGGGTTGATATTGGCGTGTTGTAGCCTTGTTCAGTGTATGTATGTTTGTCAGCTTGTACGTTTGTAACACGGTGGTCGCATTCGTGGGTATGTGCCGGTTGGCGAATGTTTTTGTTTCGCTTTTTATATTGTTTACGAAATGTGACGTGAG
This sequence comes from Zerene cesonia, assembly GCF_012273895.1. NCBI lineage: Eukaryota > Metazoa > Arthropoda > Insecta > Lepidoptera > Pieridae > Zerene > Zerene cesonia. The sequence continues at coordinate 9,203,145 of NC_052108.1, forward strand.
GTACGGTGACAGTGAATTGTATAGTTACTGAAAATAAAATAGTGTATTCTTTTGTATTGTATTGAACAAGTGTGGACCAAGATTAAGGTGGTGTGAATTCATTTGTGAGGTAAGTGATGCTTGTGTTATTTAAAAATACGTTCGTTTGGTAAATGATACTTAACAACGTGTTAATTTTAAATAATCTAAATAAGAGATGTCCAAGTCTCGAATATGGTAATATTTATATGGAGTCAGTGACAATAAATCAATTTATTAAAAATGTTTTTGGTTATATTGCCCTCTAATCAGGGCTTAAATGTTATTGACCGACCTAATTCTCTATAGTTACCTAATCTAATAAAGCTTTTTCTACCGATCTATTTATAATCTGTGTGAAGTTATGTAATGTGATATATTATGAATGAAATGTTTCTTTAAATTTTTCCTCATATTTCTGGTTACATCATAAATCGTACAGCAATCTATAGGAGGCTTGCTAGTAGGTGTCGGTTTGTGCTCAATGTATATCTGATATCAAATACTTTTTGATAAGTATATAATTCTTTTGAATTAAATCTGTGCAAAGAAAAGTTATAGAAAGACATAATTTTCAAATGAATAAACTTTAAATATATACCTGTTATATCATTAATAGTTTATTTGTATGTAAACAACCATTATAAGTAGCTCTACTTAGAAATAACAGCCTTTATAAAATCCTCATTGAAAATATGAAATAATTTCAAAATAGATTAAGCACTTCGAGGCAGGGCGCGTGGTTCATCGACCCCGTCGCCATGGTAACGGCTACCATGTGCAATCAGGCTTTGGGTCCTGAAAAGGGTCTTCATTTTGGGGTGCAAGCGTATTTGTGCAATTTTGTACTCAAGTAGCCAACTTGCTGTAATCGTTTATGCGGCTGAGAGGCAATCTTTCAGCAGTGCGTTGGAGTGCACTTGCCAGGTGAAAAAAACACCTTCATGTAATTACAATTACACTATTCATGGCAACAATGATGTTATGACACGACTTCGCTTTATAAAGATAAAGAAAGGCCTATGAAAACTGCAAAGAGTTGTGAATGTTAAATGACTATGACTATGACATGATATGAAATGACTATGACAAATTTTACATCTGTACAGTAAAATTGAATTAAGATTTGCCGTATTCAATAAATATATAAAACAGTTGCATTGATAACACAACGTGTGATATATTCGATAATACCCATAATAGAGCACAAATTTTAAATAGAACACAAATTTACGCTATAAAAGTTTTGGTGCAGAAATTTTAAAATAGCTATTTCCGTCTGCCTCATGTTCCCCTGGGTGAAATTTTTCATGTGTGGCTCTTGAATGTAACGGATCGAGTAAAATTTTAATTATCGGTTTGCACTAACGAGAATAGGTATATAATAAATAATAATAATGACAATTCTATATTGTTCACCACAACGAGATTGACAAACACGAAATATAGCACAAGAGGTACAGAAAGCGATCATATCTCTCTTGAGCAATCTTTACCAAGCAAGACAAAGCAAAGAAAAACGATGGAAAGGAAAAGGTGCCTATAAAAGAGAATATTCATCTAAACTTTAATAAGTACATACATAATTTCTTTCAAGGCATACTTAACCATTTTAAGTATTTTGAAATATTTATACGTTTCTTTACTATTTTCAAATTTGTTTTACATTGGACACACGGCTATGCTGGAACGAATTAGTCTTTGCTTTAAGGGCATAAATTTAGCTTACACAAGAAGACATTGTGTCTTGAAATAGGTCTTTATTTATTGCTGCGTTCGTATAGTCTGTGTCTTAAATGGCGATGTTAAAGCTAGACTCAGAATTGATGAGGAAAACGTCTGAATTTTATGTGCATCAATTTGTTCGTGTGTCTTAATTGAGTCTTATTATTTAGTCTTGATAATAATTTAGTGCAATTTCGTTGTTGTGATATTATATAAACTATTGGATTGTACATATACTTGTTTTATTGAATTTAATAGACAAATCCATATAACGCGTTAATATAACTTTAATTAAAAGCTGAAAAATGAGTTTGACATTTATATAAAACAGAACTTTGAATAAATTACATTGATCTCTTTAAAAAACACCAATAATTTTTTTTATCATTTATATCGGTGTTAAACTTTACACCGCACGACCTGACATTTAGAAAATGACAATGCTCACAATGTAGGTACATATTATATTGAAGGGAGGCATCCAGCTCAACACAGAACCGCAGAAAAGCTGTGGAGTGAAAAACTAGTATTTGTATAAACAATGCACTCAGTGAAATGATGCTAGAACACTTGGCGAGGCGCGAACAATTATCGCGAGTAAGTATTTGACACTCGCACCTTCGTTATCGCACACTCACGGCCTCGTAATTAAAACTACACTTATCAATTTTACACTATTTTTTCGTACAATCAGCGAAGGGTTAATTGAGTCTGTGGAAACTTTGACAGCTGTCAAACGGTGCACATTTGCGCGCGAAAACCGAGCTGTGTTCTCGAATTGCAATAAATTAACTTTGTTTTTGGAAATTTATTCAAAAAAATCTGAAAGTTTCACTAGAATAATTGAAGTTCTAAATACCTATCAATTTAGCATTGATGATACACAACATGAATAATTTTAGATAGATTTTGATGAAAACATTTTTAACGATTGCGCTTTAGAACTTAATGGATTAATAAATAAATTAGCTTTGATCTATCCCTTTTAACCCTGAATTTGTTTTCAATGTTATTTCCTCTTTTTAATGATAATTTGAGATAATACGTGAAAATACGTAGCACTGACTTTAATTTTCTGAGCCAAATATTTATATATTTTTTCATATATTATAATAGAATGTCTTACGTTAACCAGTCCTCGCAGCACCATGTAACCACAAAACTGCTATAAATCTTAGCCGGTAGGGATAAATGAATATTTTACTCGGAACACATGCTAACTTTAACATTTTACATGCATTATAAAAAGCTCGGGTAAGTTTCGCGGCTCATTGAAATATTACCACTTGCGATATTAGAAACATAATGTAATAAGTCAAGTAGCAACACATCCACGCGTTAAAACTGTAATATTCATCATATTGCTTAATTACGTTGAATATAATTTATGATTTCTCTTATATAAAGAATTGTTAAAATATTTATCCAGTTTAATTCTGTGAAATTCAAACAGATAATAGCTTATCGATCCAATTTTTGTGTTAAAGAAATTTTATAGGTTTACCATTTTTGGATTTTACTTTAATAATTATAACTAATATTATAACTATAAATAATGAAAATGAACCAACATGTGGTGAAGATGTGGTTCTAAATGTATAAAATGTCAGTCAGTCAATAACTCGAGAATGGATCGACGAATTCAGCATTTTTTTTAACGTTTTTGATAAAGCATACGGAAGGTTCTAAACTTACACATACACTACTACATATAAACCTTAAATTTAAAAGCAAATAAGAATTATGTAATGACTAGCGGTTCTAAGGTAAACGTAATATAGTTTAATATTTCGTAATTAAACTTCCTTGCCGACAATGACCACTGACGCATATAGAACTGTCCAGGAGATATTATGCTAGGTGAAAAATGAATTTGTATTCGTTCTTGACTATCTCAGCTGGTAATATGGAAAAATTAATCTTGTATTATGCTGGCTTATTATATTAGTTGAAAATCGCAGTGCCCTGTTATTGCGAGCGATATTATAAATAGACTATGAGTTTTTACAGGTATAAGTTTTATGTAATTTATTGCTCTTCACAAATAAAATCTGATAACATGAAAAGGCATTGCTATAGCATCTACTGGTGGTTGTAGTACGCGACATGATAATTTATATTTTGAATGATATGCATCTACACATATTTATCTAATACTTTAAAATTATCTAAGAAAATTCGATCGCAGTTCTTATGCGCAATAGGAGGAAATGGATCTGTAAGTTTATAGTCACGAAAAAAGTTTCGATCATCATTTACACCTATTCCCATCCAAACAGTTAAGTTAAAAACAATGTTGTTATATCACCTCGTCTAATAATAGCAGTGCAGTCCCCATATTCGTGGAAGGTAACTCGAGACGGTGGCGAGGTGTGAAGCGATCTCATTACTCACCCTCGCCGATCAATTGCACGCGACACCTCGTGAAGACTTACCGCGCACCCAATATATTCTGAATTAAAACATCGTAACTGACTATCAGTGAACTTTCGTAGGTGAAGTATGTTGTACTGACAACAGTAATACCTCTTTTACTGAAATTCAATTAGTTTAATTACGATTACAAAATTGAGAACAACGAATAACTATTGACAAAAAACTAAACCTTCAAAATTGTCAGATCAACTTTCAAAAAACGTAAGTTGGTTGACCCAGTCGAAAGTGAAGAGGTAACTTCATCATCATCATCATCAGCCCATATATTTTCCCACACAGTCCCTGCTGGGACACAGGCCTCCTATGAGGGTTGAAAAGCAATATCAGAATAGAAAACATCAATGTTTTTAACAGACGTTCGCAAAACGAAAGAATCTAATGTGTTTAATATAAAATTGTTGTCATTTGGTCTTATTTTACAATTTGAAGTGATACCTCCCCCCCCCCAGGCACATCGGTGACCTTGTTTGTAGAAATGATTTATTAAAGAAATTAATGTAGTCTCTGTAATACTTGCCTATTTATTTGTTTATTGGTAATTAAACAGCTTTACATGTTAACTCCATTTGAAATAATCGAATTCATTCATAATTAAAACACAAGGACGTTTTAAGTTACTCGGATAGTTTAAATAGTATCTGCATTTGAAATAATTGGCTACGTCACTACGACAATAAAAATTTTACGTTCATTTTACAGCGCGCTTGTTACGCGATTGCTAAGTTCAAACGCAATATTATAGAAAAAATATTGAATGAACTTCACACTTTACGGTCTCTCGTATTGATTGTAAACTAATATAGCACTCGGCTTCGCTTGTTTGTTGAACTAATTGGTTTTAATATTGCACATGTTTGATCAGATTTGCGAACCTGATTTGAATGTCGATTGTTAGTTTTATTATAATCTGTGCGAGATTGGAAATGTTCCCTGAATAAATAAAAATGTTTGAACGCTTTTTTACTTCGTCCGTTTCTGTTATGTTATACGTGAATTTAGAACGCAGTAACTAAATGCTGTTGGTAATTGGCATAATTCGGATATGAAATTCATTTCTGTATTTTGTTGTGATATTTTTATTACGGTTTTATAAAATCATTTCATTACAACATAATATTTAATACATAGACTTGATCTCATATTTTGTTGTAAACTCGAAAACATTGTTTGACTAAAAGCAGAATATTGGGCTTATACCGAATTATATTTTGTATTCCTTATTAATATGATAATCTTAATTGAATGATAATGTGTTTAAGTTGTTTGAGACAGAGTGGCGTCGCGAATTTAATATTCATAGACTGAAGGTTTGTTATTAAAAGCCTGAAGGCTTGGTATGGCCGTGCTTTGTATTCAAGGACCATGCGACTAAGCTGCTCTGTCTTTAAGATGTACATTATTAATGCAAAGAAATAAGGAGTTGGCAGATTTAACTAGGTTGCCGCACGCGGCGTTGCTTGCGTGACTTTACGACGTCGAGATGAGGCCGTACCTGATAAGTTTTAATCACTACATATTAGTGTCTGTATACTTAGGTCTTTAAAATTACGCTACAGATTTTGTTGGGTTTTTCATATATATGTAGTTATTCAAGAGGAAGATTTAAGTGTATATTTATTCTCAATAAATATTTGTGTAATATAGATTATTTCGTTTTTTTCACAGTTTGAATTTCTCATCAAATTGTGTGATACTATACGTGATACTATACTATAATGCAGTGTATACTGTAACACAGTGGTCAACAAATATCATGATAAATCTACAATTGCCATATTTTGAAAAGCTGTTTGTCAGTCAAGCGGGAACGCATAACCGTAAATAGAGACGAAATAATAATCCACAATTTTAGTTTAATAGTTGTCTGGTAATAAGTACCTCTCTGAAGGCACTAAAAAGTGATATTAAAGTGGGAAGGTTGGCAGTACAGCGAAAGAAAATCCCATCACGGCGCAGTCGAGCAAAAACAAGTTGGGCGTCTAATTAAAAGTTTTTATTCACAAATAAAGCAATTAACATTTCAAAAGGAGTTATTTAAAAAATATCAGAATCTTTTTGACGCAAACGACTTCTTTATAATTGCACGAGCACGCAAACGTAAAAATTATTTTGTTACTTCCAAGTGCACATAATAACGTATGCTAATTAAATATTTTTTCCCTCTAATTACTTAAGCACGCAGTTGAAAATGGCGGGAACCAGCTATCTGAGCGCGAATTTGCAAAGGAAAAATAAAATTCTTGCACACACGCCATTTTTACACGCTTCGTGTTAAATGTGTTTTATGAAATTGGCGAAGTGTGTGTCGGCTTGGATATTTTAATATTTCTGAGCGAAAGAAGTAATGAGGGAGTCTAGTATTCGTTATTTTTCGGAAATCCTTTTTTTAAATACTTTTATTAACGGCGGCAATTAATCTATAATGTAATATGTTAATGCTCCGTTCTTATTATGATAATTCTTTACAACTAAGCAGGATTACGTTGAAAATAAGCTGGGAAAGTGAACCCAGAGCTGCTCGGTTGTAGGTCTGCCCTACTGAGGAAGTCAATATATCTTATGTTACTCGATACCATGGTTATGCGTGTGTTTTCTATATCAGAGTTAAACAATGCCCACCTTATAACCCTTCAAATGTACTGAAACACATTTCAACATGTACAGATACATAAATATTATCTTTTTTCTCGAAGGTTCTCATCGTAAGGAACCATAAAAGAGCTTTTCGCGCGAAGTACCGCGAACCAGAAGCTGCAGGTGCTAACATCTCAAACGCTTTTGCGAAATTTTTAACGCGTCTCAACACTCCATTAATAATATGATACACGTTTGAGGTGTTAGTGAGGTGCGTGTTTGTGGTTTTAACTTTAGATGTGGTTTTGGAGGTATGAAAGGTAATTTTAAGATTTAGTATTACATACATAGTAAATCTTATCTTAAATGATAAATTTTGCAGAGGTATACATAGGATTTGAATCGGAATCCGTCGCATAGTTCATGGAAGATTTTGATTACGAAAACATGTGATTTTATTGAATTAAATTTAATTTTTAGTTTTATAGCATTGAAATGCTTTTATAAATGATAAATTTTGAAAGAATAGAAAAAATTTGATCACGAGGCAGGCAGGATTACTGTGGCAGGATCACGGGTGGCCGAGAGGCTAGGTGTTGCTACGGTTAGGCAAGATACGCAGGTTCGAATCCTGCCTCGTGATCAAATTTTTTCTATTCTTTCAAAATTTATCATTTATTGAATTAATTTAGGATTTCATGCCACTTACACTTTAAGAAAAATGTTATTTATTCGAAATTCAAAATATGTGCAATGCAGCAATGATACAGGTATTTCTGATATCAAATTTTTTCTTCTTCTTTTCTCTAAAAAGGCCAAATACTGTCACGCCAGACCAAAAAAATAAAATAAATAAATGTAAAGGCCGTAGGCTAGCTCGCTTGTGCGATGCGTCCGCGAACGAATCGCAATTAACGGTCTCATAACGACATTAATTAAAGCGTCTTTGGATACCCCCCTTTCCGCTCCGCCGACAGTCTAAACTAGCCCTTAAAAATTTGTTTTAATTAAGAAATTCGTCATTTTTGTGCCGTTTTCGACGGCGTGGCTCATTTCGTTGAATAGTTTTCGTGTGATGTTTGTGATCGTCCATTGTGTTTTGTCTGAATATTGTCGTTTTCATATTTTTATAACTATTTTAGGTCAATTAAAACACATGAGTTCGTTTTGCCAAAACAAATGTGGGTATTGGTTTTGATGATAATGGAAATATTTAAAATGATTAATAGAATGCAAATACACTTGAATAATACTACGTAGAATATCATGTCAATATATACAATTAAAGTCCAAAAAATAATACTAATAGAAAAATAAATAAAACCGATTTTTAGAAGTCTGCAAATATATTGGCAACCGCTGCGCGATTGACTGAGCGATTTTCTGAAAGGGAATTTAGTTTAAAGGAATGCTACTTTTACGTAAACACTACTTACGTTTTTGTTACTCTCGATAACAGAGTTATATCTAATACATCTTTTACCTGAACTCATTTGCAGGTAAGAAGGTCATTATGGTCTCAAACTATAACATTGCATTGTAGTTCTTATATTGTAAAAGGACATTAATACTAACGAGTTACAGATATCAAAATATTAAAAATATACCAAAGAATAGCTAATACATTTTTCCGCCACAATCCAGCCGCACTTAGACGCGGAGTCAAAGAACATTTATTTTATTTTATTTAGTCAAAGAGTTCCGTAAAAAGGAGCAAGTCTTCGGGCCCTTGGAGCTTAATTACCGCGTTATTGTTACGCAGTGCCCGGGGGCGGGACACTGAGCCGTTTCGCTGACCTCCGGTGTCAAGTCTTGTCTTTTTGCGCCAACAATTTGTACGCTAAGAGCCATTGAAATGTTTTATTGCTGTAATATCTATATATAGTTGTAGTCGGCGGGTGAAATCTCGCAAGTATTTCTATTGCTTATGTATTATTCGGGTACATGAAACTTGTTGTACATCACTGCCAGGTATCATCAAAATCCAAAACACTCACACCCTTCACAACTACCACCACCATCTTCACACCTTCGGTTATTAAGGGAGAGATGTTTCTAGATATTTGGTTTGGTAAAAAGTCTACTACATCTTAGCACGGATGCGTGGGTGAACTCGAGGTTCACTCTGGTAGCGACACACTCCAGGGCGTTTAAAATGCTAGTTTCAACAAATTTAATGGATGTTTCACTTATTCGTTATTGATATCTACTCAAATAGGTGAAAGAGAGCATTGTAAAGGTATCGGCGTGTACAAGAAACTATCATTTACGAACAATTTTGACCAAGTATTTTCTTACGTTTGATTTGACGCGAGTATTATACATTTTGAAATTAAAGACTTTTTAAATTTTTGTCTGACCTTCAAGACATGTAACATCTCAGTCTCCCCGTGACCACGCTCGCTGTAATGTGTTTGAAATTTCGGGTTAATAATATAATGAATAAATCGCGTTTAAAATCCGTTTAAAAGTCTTTAATTTCTAAATTTTGACCAACTTAACTAGATAACATCTATTTTGTCGTTCGAGATTAAATGAAATGTAAAATAAAATATGACAATTAACTGGAAAATAAGGGTCTGAAATAATAAAGGAAAATAAATGTCATTAAATAATTATATTACTAATGCAATTAAGAATCATGGTCCGTCTCTAGCTCTGAGTCTATGTGAATCCTCTTCACAGGAAATGCTATTATTTCAAAAATTTAGTTATTCAGAGATTTAATTTCATTAATTCCAGTTGGAAATTCCTCTTTCTCTTAATTTTATGACTCGCTTTTCTAAAGCGTAATGTCCGGTCGTTTTAAATCAACATTAATATATTACATTAGTATATATTTTAAAGTAATCTTAAAACGTAGATTTTAGTTATTTTGCTTGTATCCAATAGTCCAAATTTATCTAATCGATCGACTGTCACTATTCCTAAGTAACATGAGCCTATATACATATTTCTCTTTTTATCACTGCCAGCCCAGGTGCAGTTAGGATGATCGGAGAAAACAGCAAAATATGTAGGCTGTTTGAAATAAAGAAAGAAAATATTTGATTCAACATTCACACAATTTATCAATTAATTTATAAATAAATGTTTGAGAGATTTTTTCAAATAAAATAAACCTATGCCATTTTTTAAAGTCCCTTCACATAAACTCATACTAGTAAAACATGTTGGTAATTATATAAAAATTTAGAGGGTATTTTTAATATGCATTCAACAAAACTTATTCAAGTGTGATTTTTATGATTCAGATACATTTTCTTGGTGATATTTATGAATACATACGACAAAAATGATATAATATAACCCTATCTAACTTTAACCATTACTCAGGAAAAATATATCCAAGAAATAATAAGTTAACGCAAAGCCTCTCGTTCAATACTGCTGACGAACGTCTCACTTCGTTTTAGCTTTTATAAGAAATAGCATTCGTTTGTTATCTTAGATTTTCTATATTATGCTAATGCTTGTTCTAAGATGTAATGTTTTTGTTAAATTACCGGTTGTAATCGAATAAGAAAGGCCGCATAACAAACTTCTCATTTAAGTACGTTAATACAGATAGAGAGAGAATTTCAAATATTGAATCAATATATTATTACATAACTTATAATGTATCATCAATAGTTTCTTATCAAACCTATCTATTATATTATATTATAACTACACATCTATTATAATTGTCGAAAATAAAGTTAGGCAGTTCTTACTGTTAATATAAATGCATAAGTGTGTTTGTTGTTGGAGCGATATGATATTATGATTTTTGTATCTGGAGATAATTAAGAGTAAATAGAATGATATAAATAATAAAACGCATATTTGCAGGTAAAACATCTCTTTTCCGTGGAAATTTCCCTGACCAAGCCATATTTTTCTAGCCTTATGAATCAAACCTTTAACTTATGGTGCAACAGTCAGAGTCCTTAACCACACAGTAATAGTGCTCATATATGAAATACAACGCTATTACTACAAATCTAAATAAACACAATCTCATTCACTGCCATGGTTTGTAAAATAAACGACAGTTGACACATAAATTAGTGTGAATTGACGTCACTTGCTACGTGGCATTTTCCAGTCCTCGCTCGCACGTAGCGCTGTATCCAATGGAATCGATCTTAAACCTCACCAAATGGCACTGATCTAGCTAAACCTTGGGCACATGGATAGCGAATTATATCATGAAATATGACTGTAAAATTACATATAGTGGATTGTTTTCGTACGTATTGTAAAGTGTTTTATAGATTAAAGTAATGACACATGTATATGTATGTTTCGTTGTGCTGCGATCAGTGTTTATTGGATGAGTAGTAAGAGAGAAATAGTCCAATTATGATGTATATTATATACATCGAAATGCATGCGGGTCGCGAAGAGCAAATTTACAAAATAAATCAACACAAAGAAGTATACAATACTAATTTTTGCCCGCGGATTCACACATGTTAAATTCGGAGCAGTTTAATAGATGTTAATTTTATTGTTTTATTAAGATTGTTAATAATAACGTATAAGATTTATTCTTAAATATAAACAAAAATAGAGTGCTATTTAAAAAAAACTCATCGAAATCCGTTGCGTAGTTTTAAAGATTTAAGCATACATAGGGACATAGAGACAGACAGAGAAAGCGACATTGTTTAATACTAAGTAGTAATAGAAAATACAGAAATAATATCTATAGCACAATTCGGAAGTTGCAGCAAATTTCTGTTGTTCTTGTCTCACTTTCAAAACCTTAATCAGGCGTGTAATGCTTTTAATTACGCGTGTAATTATAATTGGGGAAGGATCGCTGCTATCAGATGCCCTTCTTCTTTGGATCGTGGCGGATTTACTTCCCACCGACTTCGATTTGGTTACAGAATAAGAAGATTTATTTGAACGGTAGAAAATGCTCTGACATTTCCAATTACAGACGTTTATTTGGATTTATATGTTTAAAATTTAGTGTTGTAAATATAGTTACATATCGATAGTAATGATGTGATAAATAATTTTAAAAAATCCTGACTCAAATCAGCTAGACCTGTTAAACTCACCCGAAACTGGCCGAATAAAAATAAGCTAACTAGGTCTTTTTTTTATATTAGTTCAATAGATTCATGATATACCTATAATAATATAAATAACTTTCATAACACATTAAATCTTAAAAGTTCAATACGTTTTTAAACGGGTTAACGGGACACGGGTTCTAATCCCGTCTCGTGATCCATTTTATTCTTTTCTTCAAACATTTCTTATTTATTTGATTTAAATTATTGCTATTAAACAAAAAATTAAAGGCGAAAAATTTTGTAAGCAAGAGAAAAAAAATTAAGACATTTTTTTAAATGATTTACTTGAATTATACAGTAGCCTGGCTTATCTAGCGCTACGTGACGGGCATGGCAGGGGTATACAACCCTCTTCATTAGCGTCCCCTGAGCGTGTGCGTGCACGGTTGGTCACCCCTGCCCGCCACTGATCCACTATGCCAGGATTCGTTTTATTTGAATATTACTGAAGAAATGATTGTAGCTTCAATTTACCAATATATCGGAAATCATATAATAATTATTCAAATTAAAACCTCATTTATTTTATAAATTTGTTGTTTTTCAAGCTGAGATTTCAGCCTGAAATGCTTTAAGATCATATCTATACTAATATCAAAAAGCTGAAGAGTTTGTTTGTTTGTTTTTGTTGAACGCACCAATCTCAGGAACCTCTGGTCCGATTTGAAAAATTCTTTCAGTGTTAGATAGCCCATTTTTTGAGGAAGGCTATATGGCTATATGTATACTATGTTATTAATATTCCGAATGCCTTAACTTATATGAAATGCAGTTACTTATTGAACTGATAAAATAAAATACTTTAGAATGCAGTAAAGATTAAATAATTTCATGATTATAGCATAAGCTATCAATTTTTTAATTTCTATGTTGTGATCCGTATTCACGGCAGACATTATCATGACATATTGTTTGATAATTTGTTTCTCCTGTCCCCCACAGGGGGGAAGTTGAGTTACCACTACAAATAAAAATGTACAACAAATTTCTATCAAAAACAAAAAGAATCACGTCAATCGGTTAAAAACCCACGGAGCTTTCGAGTTACAAAATATAAAAAAAGCGGTCGTTTAAGAACCTTCGTTGGTTTTTGGGCACGTCAGTTGAAAATTGATATGTTAGTAGCTTGTTATTGTAATATTGTGGTCGCAGTTCTATAAGCACCTGTATAGATACTCCGCACTATCAGCTCCATTTCTTAACAAGGCAACTTTCAATAGCACTTTTGAATTGTCAATACAATAATAACGCTCCACCATTCTAGAAAATTCTAAAGAGGAGATCCGTAAGAATTTCCGTTCTAGTTTCAAAGGTTTATACAATGTGTAGAGCGGATCCAATTTCGTTACTCAAAATGCTGTCTTATCTTTGAACATGTAGTTCTAGGTATATTATACACACTAGTTTACGAGTTTCGTGTAATTCAAGCAATTTGAACGACGAATTTCCCGTCTGGCGACTCACAAAAATTTCCAACCGACATTTTTTAAATTAACATTTTCGTCCTTTTGTTTTAAATTCCACGGAAGCAAGCTTTAGTTTTAAAACAAAAACGTTTTAGTGACGATTGAACTGTGTCCTTTGGTTATTTTGCACAAAGGGGAGCTAGGGCTCTCGCTAGACTGGTCCCCTTGCCTGGAATAATAGGCACATTTGTGGAGATATTGCCTAAATTAGTTTGTGAACGTCTTTGGAATTAGACAATATAAGGGAGTGCAAAATCATTCGTGATTGTCCGATACACGTGGCGGTGAACGTGTTCATTATCTCTTGAAGCATAGCTACAGACAGATGATGTTAAAAGTCTAGAAGCTACGTTCTTCGAATATCAATTTGTTTGTTTATATTGATATCCTGCGTAGGTATGAGGTAATGTTAACGCTATGAATTGTTATTACACATTCTTTGGTATGTGATAGCAATGATGGTCATTCGAAATGTTATTTTCATAATAATGTAACATGTATCCCCTTAACTCCAAACAAACTTCTTTTTACTCGATAACTCTGTAGGCCATCAACTGATTGTCATTTCGATGACTGCGGTCATTTGGTCTCATTATAGAATTTCAATTAGTTCCTTCCACTCTGGCACTTCGATGATATTTTTTATTGTTTTTGTTGAAAAGAATGAAGTAGTATTCAATATATCTGAAAAATTTCAGTGCTCGTAAATTCTTTATTTATTAATCGTACCATTTAATCAGTTTTAAGGTCAATACCATAATTACATAAATAAAGTTATACAAAAAAAAACACGCGTAACCGCTCCACAACTGACCCTCAAATCAAATTTGACTTTAGCACAGGTCTGGTAAAAATTCTCAGTGAGAATTAATTTTTTTCTTAAAAACTCTGTCGCGGCGTAATTACGCAGTAATTAAACAAATCTCAAAACTTCATCTCGACACCGAGCAGTTGTAATTGACAATCTTGTACACTCTGAGTTATTTTAAGAGGACGTTGAAATAAATACGTCTCGCATTATTGATGGTGGTGACGAAATATACGTTTTTGCAAATAGAATGAATAAATCTATTGCTAGTGGTGATGAATTTTATATATTACTAACAGTCCGCCCCAGCTTCACCCGTGGTACATATATGGCCTATAGCTTTGCTCAATACATGGGCTATTTAACACTGAAAGACTTTTTCAAATCGGATCAGTAGCTCCTGAGATTAGCGCGTTCAACCAAACAAACTCTTCAGCTTTATAATATTAGTATAGATTCCTGAAAAAAATGTCAATACGCCTAATTATTGTATAAATATAAAAGAATGTAGTCTAAAACGGACAATTTCGACGCTTTTTGGGCGGAGGTGCAACAGTGGACTTGTTCTATCCGAATGCTTGGTTGGTCAATTGATTTGTACATTATATTAGATGAAATGCTCTGACTTTATTATTATTGTCATAAGGAATGGAATAAAGAAATTTAGTTATCTTGATTCGCATAACCCTGTTTAATTATGTTAAATATAACCTGGGTGATTACCGTGACGACTTAAAGCAGAATTAAAGTGTGGGCAAAGGACAGAGCTATATGGATCGACTAGAGCCATCTCTTTCCCACACTAGAATTTTGCGCGAATGAAGTTACTCCTATGAACGAAGACCATAAACGCGTGGTCTTTTGAGACTATCTTATCAACGATCCTGTATGTATAAGACACATTAAGGCATTTTGAGCCTCAAAATCTTTGAAATTTTGATCAGCTCTTGAAGAACAAAGAGGAATTTACATGACAAAAGTCTAGCAAGAGTGCTCGTCTCACAATGGCCTCAATAACCTAATGTATAGAGTTGTGTTAGGATTTCATCAGCCCTTTTGAGCGTTTGGTTTATAATGAAGATAAATATGTGGTATTTGTTGTTATAAGTCACACAATCTTTTCGTGTTTGTCTATACTAATATTATAAATAGGAAACTGGTGTACTTTTTGAAGTTCAAAAGGTATATAAGGTTTACCTAGAATTGTTATTAAAAAGGTATGCTCGATTGCGAACTTTCAACTTATATCGTTTGAGCAAGAATAGACAATGCATCTACTCATAAATAAACACATCTAAATTCAAGTTATTGCGTCGTGGTATCAGAACATTTTTAATTTTTTTTAATAACGCCATCTGGCGGATAGATAGCAGATAATGTTACTTCCCGTGAAGAAGATATTTTCCTCCGAAAAAAGTTGCCTACGTCACTTTCTAGCATTTTTAATCAACAAACAAATTTATAATATTAAACAAGGTTTCATATACCAGTTGAATTCTGACAAAGCTCACGTCGTTTCACCAAGACTTCATACACGTATATAAATACGTAAACATTGAATGCTGTATCGCGAGCCATTTCGCAATTAATTGACAAAGTTCCATACGACTTAAAAGCGGATAACTGCGTACAAATGTGTTTAATGTATGGGTAGCTGGCAGCAATTTGCATGATATTTGCATTGTTCCGTGGATTCCCTCGCCTGCGCGTCTTTACTCCCGCGGGACCGAACGACGTTGGCGAGCTTTTTATGTAAACGTACTACGGCATAGTTTATGTACTGTATTATATGTTATATCATTTTATTGTAGAATATGTATATATAATACATATAAACGGTGGTACCATAATGCTAAAACTGTATGTAAATTGAAAGGTGTTTCTTAAAGAAGTCTAATTGCATAAATAAATTTGTGAGTTTGAGTTTTAGATTTTGTGAATTACTTATCCAGCCAATTCGCCGTGGTCTTTTCTCTGTGAGAGATCAGCCTTTTGCCTTCTAGCTCATCCTTTTGCCTGAACAAAAAAGTAAACAACAATTAGCTGTCTTCAAGTTAAGCTTTTCTCAAGTTTCACGTTAATTTATCAAAATCCGTTTTATAGTTTAACAGGTCGAAGGTTTCCTTTTCGTGACCTTTTCCCGTCCATTCTTCTTTTTTTTTCCAGTAGTCCATCTTTTCCTTATCTCTTACCCCTTAAAACTGGACAGCGCAATCCCAGAAGCAAATGTTCATGGGTGGTGGTGATCGCTAACCATCAGATGAACCACCAGCTTAGTTGGTCGATAAGAAAAAATAAATACATACGGACAGACAGACAAAAGCGAGGTTTTATATTATGTAGTGACTGTTTATAGGTAGGGAAAAGAACAATGTTATGTTAAAATGTTAAATGTATTACAACGGCCGTATGAATCAGTTAAAGTTTCGTTTTAGAAATGGATTTAACTTTTAATGTTCTGGTAGGATAAAAAGCAATATCTCAGCTACAGAGAAGATGGAAAATCTACTCCTATATACAGTGTGTGACGAATATACGAGAAAAATTTGTTCAGTAGGGCAAGAAATATCATTTTAGCGATACACCTTGCTCCGTCATGATTCATATCTACAGTATTTACGTTTTAGTCCAAGAGCTGTTGACGAAATTTATTATTGAATATAAGTACCGATTTAAATTTGAATATATGTTTATGCAGCGACGCAGTATGAAAAGAGTAAATCGTAACATAGTAAATATAATAGATACTACAGTTTCTCTGTTTAGGGGAAATTTACGGCGGGCCTACCCGAATACAGTACAATCATGGCGAATGAATTTCACACAGAAATTTGGGTAGTTATGAATAGAATACCTGTACTCTTACACGTAATTTTTATTGATTCATAAAAACAAAGAAAGTAATGGCGTTCTTAAAAGCGTTCATGTTTTGCAAAAGTGATCCAACAATACCCGTTCAGCATACAATATCAAACTTAATATATATTAATTCCTTCATAAATTATCAGCAGCTCCTACACTACACCTCAAGATATGAGCTCCCCATCGAGCCCACAGCAATATGTGAAAGGTACAGTACACTCCGACACCTCCGCTAAAAGTAAAAGCTTGGTACAGTGAGGGAGAAAAGTGCATATCACGTTTAATCATTTATCAATATTTGAAGGGCTGGAAGTCTACTAATGGCCGAGATAAGGCCACGTGATTAATTATTGAGATGTATTTATTCAAGAATTGATTAACACGGATAGTTTATGTGTGATGGGGTATTTATCTTCGTTATTCAGTTTCTGCTTCTAGGATTTAGTCTATACTGATATTATATAAAGTATGTGAATTTGTGAAGTTGTGATGCTGTAGGGGATCTCTAGATCTACTGAACCGATTTAAAAAATTCTTTAATCTATTGAAAGCCACGTTATCTGTGAGTGTGATTGTGTATATTTAATTTGTTTCTATCCCTCGTCAGCCCGAGCGAAGCTGGGTCGAGTAGCTATTTATCTGTAAAGATACGGTGTTATTTGGATCCTACTACTATTATAAATGCGAAAATTTGTAAGGATGTGTGTGTGTTTGTTGCTCTTTCAGGCAAAAACTAATGAACCGATTGCAATTAAATTTGGTATGTAGACAGCTGAACAACTGGAATAACATAAAGGCTACTTTTTATCCCGATATTCCTACGGGATACGGACTTATGCGGTTAAAACCGCGGGGCGCAGATAGTTTTTCAATATAATGTGTCCTAACATAGAAATTGTTAAGAAATTGTATAAAAGCAATAAGACAAATGATAAAAATCGATCCCCAAACAGCATGCAACAGACGTATTAAAAAACAACACATGTGCTGTGTCCCACAACACTTCAATGCCTCAAGGGCAAAGGGAAAGGGCTTGCTCTGCGTGTTGGATCTGTGTCCCCACGTAAGCCTTCCAAAAGACTGACAAACATCCACCAGGTGGTACCCAAGTTTTATATAGAAGAGAAATGTAATAATCTCAGCGAAGTAGATTTGTAATTAAACTCTAAAGATTTTTGATTTTTGATACTTTTAATATTAATGAAATAAATCGTATGCATTATCTCTCTGTCGCTTTCCAAGTGGATCTAGAAATTTATCATCTTTCATATAAACTTGAGCTGCTGCTATCCAGCCGCGTCGCAAAATGAACAGATTTTCCTTACATTTAAATTATGCATAGTCACGCCCAAACATTATCACGACTGATAGATTATTACGGGGACTATAGATAAAATAATACTATTGAACATTTTTATTTAACAGCAGAACGATATAGTTCAGTTGTAAATATGTTTGTAAAAACTTTTAACCGGTTAAAACTAGTTTTAACTACAAAAATCAGTAAAATGTGCTTTTTAGCGATGTCTTCAGTTATTAACCAGTTTGACTGATGATTGGTTTTAACCAAGGACGTTGGCCAAAATTACTTATAACTTAAAATATTTCTTAATTACTGAAGTATAAAGGTAAACGCCCTAAAGTCGATTCTCGCACTTGCTGGCTGCTGCCACGGCATCAAACAAAACAATTTTAAAACGGATTTCGACATAATTGGATTTGACAAGCTATGAGTTTTGACTGTAACGTATGTGCATATAAATAAATATCATTAAAGTTCCAATCAGCATTATACAGCTTTTAAAAAGACAACCTATTCGACAAATCAAATGATATTGAACACACAAATATGCGCTAAGCCTAATAAGTTCTATACCTGTAAAGCGTATTTAATTAAAATAAACAAAACCACTCAACCAGAGCAGCAACATCCAACATACTACGCAGTTACTCATTAAAACAATGGAAGAAAATAGAAAACACACAGAAATTAAAAAAACGTACAATAATGAAACATTTTGCCCTCACTTAACACGCCGTTCGCTTTGAAACCAGCGAGTTTGACCTACTTCCCGACGTCAATGGGAAATACACGACAATAATATGTTATACGCTATTGTTTTTATGATAAATTGTTGTTTTAATGAAGATGACGTTACGCTGCTCTGCATCATACACTCGTACAGCTAATGTAAACTTGTATCGTTTCTATGATGCTTAATGAACAGGGTTCAAAGGAACTTATTGTAGCCGTGTGAGCAGACAATAGGTGTAGCAGTGAGTTAAACAATAAGGTACCTATATGTAATAGCATTATCGTTTATTGTTTCTTTAAGACAACAAAAGTAAGTGAATTGGTTATTATTAACTTACGTAAGTTAAAAAAAATTACCATTCATAAAGCATTTCAATGCTATAAAACTAATAATTAAAATTACGTTAGTTTAGTCAATCATTATGCCATTAAAAACATCCTGTAAAAAAACCCAAGTCTCGCAGCTCAATCTCTCTACCGTAAAAAGTTATGAGATCCATGTAATACCAAGTCGGTTAATCTATTTAGTCTCTACTAAGGTCCTTTAACCTTCAGTCTTAAGTCATTATATAAGTTATTATCATGCCAATATTAAAAATATTTTACGTTTTAAACAAATAGATTGTTTTGGCCATCGTTCATTGAATACCGTTTTTATACAAGGCCTAATTAGTTACTGAAAACTCAGGCTTCTTTTTATCCACAACGAAATTATAGGACGAGTCGAAAATAGCCTGAATTGATTCGAGAAAACGGCCGTGCAGTTTTTTTTGCTCGACTTGGACCAGATCCAGATCCACCAAACCAGATCTCAGATAATGTCTACGTGTCAAACATTGTAAATTACTAGTCACGAATCCATTTTTCATTTAAAGTATGTACAAAAAGATGACATTAACTTTGAACAAAGTCATACTCTTCGGTTCATATATACATAAAAACGACTTTTCATTTCGACTGTACACGTATCAAGAGCTCCATCAAGGATATTGGCGCGGTACCCGTTGCCATCAGCTGATACCGGCGCAAAAAACATCCTCGAAGATATCTGCGAAGTAAACAATTATAGGTACATACGAGCTCAAAAATATTATCATAGTGTTTTGAGTTTTCGACCGTTTTGCAGTTACGTAAGCTATAAGTCGTAGAAATGCTACGTGAAACCGTAGCGCGATTGCTACCAACGTAGTGAATTTAAACGCTGGTAAATTGTAATTATGCTATGAGCTATATCAGTATAAACTTTATTAAACAACCTATTTTATATTAGTAGTGTTTAATTAACAGTTATTTAAGTGGCAAATATACATTTCATTATTTGTATAATGCAAGAAAAAAGTCTTCATAAAACCTTAATATATACTTTAATATAAGAGGAACATATAATTTTCAATAAAGCCGCGTACGAAAATCGCGCAATTTGAAAGTCAAGGGACCAGCCGCCGTCCGTCTGTGTGAACTTAAAAAATTCCCTTGTCTCACAAATTCCATTAAGTCAACGAGACGCCGAAATATCTGAAATTGCATATTTTAAACATTTGCCTCGCCGTAACTTCTATCTAGACGTGATAAAGCTCGGTTTGAATCTTTTCAGGGGCATTGTATTTGCATTGTAGAATAGTTGTGTTCATTTCGGAGTTATGCAAACATGCCGTGGAAATTAGGGTGTATCCACATTACAATAGGGTCGATATTTACTTGGAGGGTTGGTCAGCGTCATATGGTGGCGGCGGCGGCCACAGCTTCCGGTTCCTGAATTTTTGAACAGGCTGTAATGCTTATTACTCGACTATTTAGTAGCGCTTGAGGATTGTTAAGCTTTTGTTGAGGCCGTGTGAGTTTGGCTTGTCGCTTTGTGCCGTCCCTGCTGGCGGGTTTTTGGATTTTTAATTAAAACAAGAAACGGGGACATTGATTTTGTTTTAACCTTATTATTTTAACAATTGAAAACGCTCTGAAATTCCTTTTATGTCTAGCCAAGTCTGACATTTTAGTAAAATAACAAACTGTTATGATTCCATCGACCGTTCATTATAATCCAATTATTATCAATGTAACAAACATTCTATAAAAACTAATTTTCTGCAAAACCAAATCATAGCTACAGTAGTATCGTATAATCTATATATGTAGTGATTTCTCGATGGGACAATTCTCAGTGTTGCCAACGAAAATATCCCAATACACAAGCACCCCACCCCACCCCATGGCAACTTAGTTGCGATTCGATTGTGTTTCAATTGAACACCATTGATCATAAATATTTTGTACGACTTGGAATCTGTCAAGCAAATCGTTCAGGAACCAATTGCCATACAAAACCTTGAACATTTATTCTGTTTTCAACCAACTTGACAAGAATTGAGGAGGTCATCACACTTTTTACTGGATGAACCGATTTGCATCATATTTTTTATTGTGCCTGCCTTGAGGTCCCATTTATATTTGGTCCAGTTCCAAAAATTTGAAGATGATTTAATTTATTTGTAAAAAACTATTTCTATGTCTGTAAGACACGGTAACAAATTGAAATCGTTAATAAATTCACATTAAACCTCTCGCTTTAAAGCAGAGGTAATTAGAATTAAATCTCTGATTGAATTACACATTCATTTCAACTAAGTCAATATGCTAATTCTGCTAAATTTATTGCACTTTGAGATATTTCGTGTGGAATTCATTTTGGACTCTATCGCGTTCCGAATAAGGGTGAAATGTGAATCTATGACAAAATCTAATCAGTGCAGGTGTTCCGTCCTCTGGGAATGCTAAATGAATTATCTATAGATATCTATCTGGCTCCAGTCGAACAGATAATGTTTACTTTGAAATCATTTACTTCATAGCTTGATTTAACTTCAATTTCAAGAGGATGGAGAATGAAAGAGGGTTTATTTTACAATAAATAATTCTAATAAGATTAATGTAATTCGAAATTGGTCAATGTAAATATTTACAATCAATTCAAAAATATATTGAATTATATAATTGACTATGAAATGAGATATAATTTGATATAGAACTTATTGAAGTATGAAAATTTTGTAAGATTTTATTGCGGGGCATTTATTAATAACGTTATTTTAAAACTAAATTTATATTTTATTACAGTATATTTCGACTTTACACTTTATTGTATTACATTATTAGATATTTAGCTTAAATTGTAAAACATTATGTAGTTTTGCTCAATTTTTTATTCATACTTATTCTCTAGTAGCTCATCTAACACGATCCACACGCCATCCTCATATAAAACACATAGGCTTAACTCTGACAATCCTATTTACTCTCGTGTGCACTCCAGAGAGAGCCTGAGGGTGTCAGCGTCGTCACTCGATCGGACAATATTTACCAGCCGGCGCTAGCGACGGAATTGCCTCTAGTATACATACGCATACATGACTTTGGGACATACAATGAAATGTGGTTAGGTAAGTAGCGAAAAAAGAGATATATTTAACGCCAGCTTTCCTGGAATCGTCTGGTGATGTAACCGCCTCCTTGATACAGTTGTTAATGCGTCAGCGTAGAACCGAGGTGTACTGGGTTCGAATCCTAATGGGAAAGCACAAAAAATGTCTCGGGCTGGAAGGACGCAGAAGGCTGATCACTTACTTGTCCATAAAGAATATCGATCAGTGTAACATATGAATATCATCTGCCCCATACCCCACTGGGGGTCCCGACGCTTCACTTTTTAGTCTGGGCAGTGGAAGGAAATAGTCATGGGAGCGAGATGTTTTTCCGCCGTATATTGTAACCTATATCACTCTCAGGCCTAATTACTATCTCCAGACATGTTGAAAATTATAAATCGCTCCGTCAAAGACAAACAAACACACATATTTTTCGAATTTATGTTATCATTAAGGATCTTAAAAATAAAATCTCGACCTGATGATTTTCTGTATGTAATTCAGAAGTAGGTTCACTTTGTTAGCTAGCACACGGAACAATTTCACACGGAACAAGCTTTCTTTTTGACGGTACTAACTGGCAAAACAGTAACAATAATATTTCATGTATACTATTATATTTAGGCGTTTAAAAACAGTGTGACTATAACCACTACCAATCTTATCGTGTGATATAAAAATATCAGCTATTTGTTATATTTCACTTCTTCAATTTTTCATTCAAAAATCATTCTTCTCTTTAGTCAGAATATTATTTGCATGACCACGTTCGTCGTAAAACGTTTAATCACCAGCCATACATAAAGAAACAATATCTATGACCGTTACGATCTCTAATTACGTAAACATTATAATATATATTTCGATATCGTATCAAAATTTAGTTACACGTTGAAGAGGCCATAGAGATTTCATAACAATCAGTTACAGCAGACACGTCATCGAAAACGCATACATAAAACAACAAAATCAATCTACCCTCATCCCCACTTCACAAAAAGGCTGGTTCAGTCGCACGGTGCAAATCCACACAGCTAACTGTTCGAGCCAGACCTGTGAATGAATCTAGATATAAAGCAATGCTCACTTAAAATTTCGCCGAGCGCAGCCTCTGTGACAATACTGTATTCGATCATGCGCCTATTTCAAACGAACTGTGTCCCATACTATATGAGTCCGCGCAAATAAACTTAGGATGCGTTCATAGACGGATATTGTTTTATATCATTTGTGGTTAAACACAGTTGTACAGGTATGTATGGTACACCTGTAGACACATTAGCAAAACATAATTAGCATAACGATTCTAAAAGATCATATTCAAGTTTGTTTTCATAATTTATTTTAAGAATAAGATTTTTTGATTAATGGAACCCTCAAGAAGGCCTGTGTCCCAGCAGTGGGAACATATATGGGCTGATGATGATGATGATGATGATGATTAATGGAATCGTTGGTACAACCAAAGGTCCCATAAAAATACATAGTATGAAACCTTTGAGCTATGCAAACCATATTACTTAGTAAAGTTGAATTAACTATTAAAAAAATTCCAAAATACTGAGTAAATGTAACTTAAGTACATATAAAACTGCTACTGAATTTCTCAAAGGCACAAAAGCGTTAACTGAAATGAAAAATAACTACTAAAAGAAAACTTTTAAAATGTTTATAGAGAATCAGGGGACCGTAAATAGAAATGAGGTGTCGAAATAACAAAAGGGAATTTCAGCACTTTCATCACAATTACTAGCTCAATTCACTTTCTTTCCACCGCAGCGTCACCTAGTGTGCACGCGCCGCTATGTCCTGTACAAATATAAAATTCATATGAATCGCCGGCGGCTTTCATATTGTGTCTCCTGCGTGTTTACACTCGCCAGTCTTCTGCAAATATTAACCGCCAGTAATACTGTCTCATAGTAAATAATCTTGGAGTGAGAAGCTCAGGGGCATAACGGTTGTGTGACCCAGCAGCTGGTCTTTGTTATATTGTGCCTATTTTTAAAGATGTTTGAAGCGCGCAACCATGGTTCTATTGGTTACGTAAAGAGCTATAATAAATTCTAAGTAGAAATTAATAACTAAGGAGAATTATTACCTAAAAATCGAATAAAAGGCATTTGAAAAATAGTTAGCAACAACAGATTTATAAAAAGTAAATGCCGTAGTGCGATTGAATTATGTAACAAACGAATCAAGTAGATACTTCTGACAAAACTAATTAAGGTAAAATATAATATAACATAGCGTTTTGTGATTATTTCCTATGCTTTCAAATGTATGGTTATAGGGCGTCCTTCTGATCACAGTTTGAGGTCCATTACCGTCATTACATTGGTCGCAATTACGTCACAAGCAGGAGCGATAAGCTTCGTCGCGCCACGTCACGATCCGTATAATTGGAATAGTGCAATTGATGTTCGATGTCTTCGATATGTAAGTGTGAAGCAGACAGTTATTTATGTATTTATTATTTAACAACATAGTGACTCACAGTCTAGCCAAAGCGCCACCGTGCTGTAGAGAAATTTAATTAGATATTAAGTACATTAAGTATGATAATTATGTTCTCTACTCTCTATGTTCTCTACTAATATTATAATGTGAAAATAACTTTATCTGTCGTACTATCTGTTCTTCACGCGTAAACTATTCAATCGTTTTGAATTTTGATTTATTCTCTCCATACCATATGCACAGAAAAAATTGTACACGAGCTTCAATTAAAATCAATGTATTGTCAAAAAGGTCTTTAAACGTACCTACTGTTCGATTAATGAAATTTTAACACAATGATACGCCATACCTGCATGGGCCAAGTACATAACGTTCTTAAGAGACTGTTGCAATCTTCAGTCAATAAAATGTTACAAATTGGATGAGAGAGCGCCGCTCCGTGCATAAGTGAGTTACGGCCCTCCTCCTGAGGCCGGCGAACGAGCGATTTGGTAATGCGCCTCGTGGGGACGCTTCTTGAGTTAGTCATTAACATTTGCGTATTGGAAATTATTTATGTGGTACTGATTGTATACAGGGTTAAGTCAAAAAAAGTTGGTAATAACGAGAGGTATTTGTGTGTAATTGGTGCCTTATAGCCATTTCTTCTAGGCAATCGACGAATTGTGACGTTTGCGTTTAATAATAATAATAATAATAACCCCCCCATAGGACCACCTTGTCGTGGTGGGGGGGCTTACGGGAAGGCTTGAACAATAAATTGTTAGTCACTACTAACTTGACTATACCCTCTGTAAGAAATTACCAGGTGAGACACAAAATACCCACAACATCTCGGGGCTACCCTTCCTAACCAACGGTCCTAAACACCCATTTAATATTTGAGATTTAGTTTAATATGGAGACTAGATTAGCTAAAAGAAAACGTATAGGGCCGCTTCCCGGGGGCGAGCGCCGGGGCACACCTGGAGCTGACGCTGGGTGTCTCAGCATGCGAACCGTCAGCGGTAAGGAGCTGAGCAGGCGGGCT
>NC_052108.1:9230052-9257673 GCF_012273895.1 Zerene cesonia
AGAAATACTTTAAAAGAATTATTTATTCTCAGAGACTTTAAAAACAGCTGTTAACTCTCGAGGCGCAAACTACCCTCCTCGTTTCATCATGCTTGTGTGCTATTTATAATGGAATATTCAAGAATTTCAGAACGAAATTGAAGAACGTTTAACGTTGTAAATTCTTGTAATACATCGTCACATGTGTCACTTCAGATGATGTTTTTGTTTCGCTTTCTTCGAAAAATATTTACTTGTACTAGTCTGCACTAGACTTCGTGCCAGTGGCGTTAAAGTTTGTTTATTCATAAAAGTCTTTGAACCTTATAGGCTTTTATTCTCTTATCTCTCAAATCGTACTACCATCATATCAAACTACCCCCATATAACCGATAACTTCGATACATAGCTTGCATTTTGAATACCATTGAAATTTCTCACTTTAAATGTGATTTTCATCCGTAACTTCATAGCCCCGTCCCCCTCAGTCCGCTAGAATGCATCTAATGCATCGGACACCCTCTTAATTGCGACTAGAGCTTCTTACTATGAAGTTGGCTATGTGTGCATGTATTCATGTCACGCACACATCTTCACGTTCTGCGAGAGGATAAATACTATAAGAAGGCTTTATAATTCACTTTACAGCTTTTTAAATGTACCTTTTAGTATTGATATCTTTGGTAGTTTTCCTTCATGCGCACGTAGGTAATTTTCTAAAGAGGAAATGAGAATTTTTTGTAAGATTTCATACAAATCAAATCGATCTATTCAACTAGAGTTAACAATTGCTATTACTTAATTAAACTTTTTTACAATTGTTATAAACAAAGGTATGTTTGTTGTTGTAGATAAAAGTGTATTGGACACTAGACTTTCATTTTAGTACATAATTAGAACGATGGAACGTTAAATAACGCCAAAGTTGACCCACTATACAACACAACATAATATTGTTTCGTACCCAACAACAAGCCATTCCAATATTCAAAAGTGATTTTCGCAAAGCGCAAACTAAAAATATTCAGCGGATTAAAAATCGAAAAATTTCCACGCGAAATGTTCTACAAAACGTCGCTGGTACTTAGTTATTTTATTATGAATGAGCACCCGTTCGTACGATCCACTCGATGCGAATCCGTATAAAAATGCGATACATCGCCGGTCCCGGTTTCGATTACGACTCGCCGATTCCGATATCGATTTCACGCTTTTCACTCGAATAAATTTTGTCGTTCGAAATCGCCGTCGATAACTCGATAAGATTGTGTTTATATGAATCTTGTTTTGTTTTTCCCTCCAGTGGACATTGCACGGATGGTAGAATGACTGAATATTAGTGACATGAAATTTATGCTTATAAATAGGAGAGGATATGAAAACCTTATTTTTTACAATAGAAATAACTTGGTTCCATACGATTTCTACAACATATTAAGCTGCACCAGAAATAATATTTAGAAACATTTTCGTTACGTTCCTATTTTAAAATTATCAAGTTTTTGTCAATATAGTAATATGATAAACATAGTAATAATATGTTACTTTATACATCGCTCAACTATACAATTGCATACAAAGGTTAGCACGGCAAAAACAACTTTATGTTTTATCCAATGAGTTCAAATTAAAATTGCACCTTCTTCTCTAAAGTTCTCTATGAAAAACTCCAACAGAGAGTGAATATGTGTATAATGCAAGATCAAAGTTAAGAAACTTGTCCTCAGCAGAGTTGTCCTACCAAATATTATTCTCAAATACTTCAATAAATTTCCCCGACTTCAAATTTAGCAGTCAATTTGTGAAGTTTGAATACCGCCTCGAAGATTCGAGAAAGTTTTTCAACGTGAGAATAGTTATGCGTTTGGACAGGTTCACTAACTATTTGATAAATATTCGTTAGATATTATAAATGCAGAAATTCTTTAAATAATATGGAATAAGCTGGTAATAAATTAATCGATTACTGTTGTGCATATTATAGTTGTAAGATAGATTATTTGATAAATTGAAGAACCCTTAGGCACATGAAACCGAAAGAGTAGAAGAAATTCGATTACTGTGGCAGGATCACGGGTGGCCGAGAGGCTAGGCGTTGCAACGGTTAAAAAGAAACGCAGGTTCGAATCCTGCCTGGTGATCAAATTTTTTCTATTCTTTCAAAATTTCTAATTTATAAAGCATTTCAATGCTATAAAACTAAAAATTAAATTGAAGAACATTCTATATTAAACTTTATACCTGTTTATATTTAATTTGATGTACAATTTTATAAATACTGCTTTATTTCCTTCTCAGTAAATTGAAAAAAAAAAAAAATTGATTATGCAAAGCTCCAATTGCAACAATTCACGAGTTCGAATTATAGTAAAGAAATATACTTTATATACATAATGTGTCTTATCGTTTCATTGATATAAGATTTCCTTATATGAATCCAGAATACATCCATAGAACGGAATCGTAGCAACAGAGCATTGACAAAGCATATAAAGTCAGGAGCGGAAGGAGGTCCCTGGTGGTTTGGCTGACCAGCGCAGGGGCTGCAAAACGAATTACGATAACTTGGGGCTGGCTAGATATTTATTTTGGATGACGTGTATGTACCAGAAAGAGTTTGAATTTAAATTATGTGTTTAGTGTGTATTTTTACGTTATTATTGTGTTTAAGGTTTTACTATTAATATATATGAACATTATGTTGCTTTACTTCCATTCTATAATCTTTTTATAGGTAAAACACTACCGTATTCCATGTAAATAATATCTGGAGCTTTCAACTGACTTCAAAAAGGAGGAAGGAGGACGTTTGACTTTTGTCTGGGTGAATCGATTTTTATGATTCTTTTACATGAAAGCTGCTGCTGCCATGTAGTGCCATTCAAATTTGGTATAGTTGTGAACATTTGAAGGTGGTTTTTTTAATGTTATTATAAAATATTACTCATGTCAGGATTAGCATAATTTATGTAAGTGTAAACACTGAGCAAACATATTATAACCTGACCGGGTACGATTATCGGGTTTAAATAAAGACCTTTTTAACCTTTCACTAATATTATCGTGAAGCGTATAATAAAAGCTTATCATGTTATAATAAACTAGCAAACTTGGCGAACTTCGTTTCGCTACCAGATGGCTGTATGTGAAAAATGAATTTCCCGTTTTTCTGTTGAAATTTTCCCTGAATTTTCTTTGCTATAAACCTCACGGAGCCCGAGACCTTTCCAACGAATGCAAAACCGTGGAAATCGGTTCGTGCGTTTTGGAGTTATAGCGTCAGGAAGGAAAACCCGACTTATTTTTATATAGTAGATGACAATACTTTAATCTCCTCGCGTGACTAATTGACCATGGATTAATGCACCAGATATAAAAAGTGCGTTAAAAACGATTAAACAAGCATATCTCAAAGATAGGATTTCATTACACTTCCCACTAAAATGTGCAATCGCAAAATTGCAACACACAAATTTATTTGGTTAAAAAAATTGATTGCTATATCGGGCTCGCGACACGTCGATCGCACAAAATGGGATTAAGAGTTCCCGGCGGTCCCGGGGGACGCCCCCGGGATACGGCATACCGGATAGTCGGTGATTGCTTCGCTGTTTACACTGCGGTATTGCGGGAAACACGTTTAGATGTCGTCAGTGTATGGTTAGCTGAATGTGGAACGGTAGAAGGAATTTTTATTGAGGCTTTTAATATGTTACTGCATATACACGGAAAGGTAAAACGATCATCAAAATGAATGGCGTTCATCTATTAGCAAGTTATCGTCTCAAATGATATTTATATCTTGTACTATTTTATACCGCGATGTATGAAAATAATCAAATAAAATTATAAGATAAACTATGCTGTGAATGTTGATACTGTTTTTACACTAATATTTTATATGAAAACTTTAACTGCATTTCACAAATTATATCTAACTTCATACAGCTACGATATTATATTACTCGTATATCGTTAATGTGGTAAGTTAATTGTTATGAAACTTAATTTCCTTGGCTTGAAGTAATTTAATCGTACTTAAAAACAAAGGGTCCTACAAATTGAAAATAATACTTGGTATAGGAAAGATATGGACAGTGTTTTGTAAATGATAAAAAAGTAAGTCTTTTAAAAAATACTTCCGAAATTTAAAATATAATTTTGTTTTCAATATGAAATCTGAAATATCTTAAAAAATTCTAGTTATAAGATGACTATATAGGCAAGCAGAAAATGGTTATAAAATATTAAATAAGATTATAGTATCAACAGTTCAAATTTTCTAAATTACAATAAATAATGCGGCGTGCGCAGCTCCGGGCGGAGTCAGTTAGACGCGTAATAGCGCTTTCAGAGGTATATGTTTGATGTACAGAATTGGTCAGGTTTATTACATACAAGCTATTCACCCGCAGCCTTGCCCGCGTCGTATAGGAAACGATAGACAGTCGTGAAGTTTTCCCTTATAATTCCGGTTTCCGTAGGATTTCCGAGATAGTTTTTATCATATGTCCATTTTCGGGTCTCAAACAATGTCTGCGCCAAATTCTATCCAAATCAGTTCTGTGGTTTACGCGTGAAGAAGAGACAGACAAACTAACTTAACTTCGCATTTATAATATTAGTAGAAATTGTATACATAATACATTATTAGAGGCACGTGGATATTAGTTTAATTTTAGTGCCCTGATTTAAACACATTAGCTAGAAGAGGTTTTAAATTTCCCTTCCCACTTTATCAATGGGAAACCTTAATCGTGTAATCGCGTAAGGGCTAAGGTCCGACAAATGCGCTTGATTAGTGCCAACTGGGAAGGTGGCCCCGGGCTGATCCTGTCTGATTGATTGCGGCCTGCGGGAAGATATCGATTGTTTGAGAATATTCACTAACCTTGCTATCCTTTTCCTTACTTTAACTTTTAACTTGAACTTTTTAACTTAATTATTTCCAGTAAACATGATTATAACATACATAATAACTACCTTAATATATAACAAAGCAATTCACAATTAAGTTTTTTATTACATAAAGATATATATTTTTTTGTTTCTGCTATACATAAGCCCAAAATTCAATCATAAATGTCAATTTTTTAAATACTAAATCAATTTTCTCTTTCATTAAATACTCACAAGTATCATCAACAGAAATATAATTTTAATTGTTTTGAATAAAATGAATATTATTATAAAAATAAAAAGATATCATTAGTAAGTTGTAGTGCTGTGACTTTAGAATTGGATTTGTAAAGACTTTTCGGTTGTTCATAATGCAAGTGACGGTCACAATCGCCTTTCACGAGACTCGGTGACCACACGCTGTGAGAATCTGGGTTATGTACCAGGCATAAATTTCTAGCTATGAATAAACCAAGGTTTCTAGGTATAATGTGTATTGATATTGTTAAAAATTTATTTTAAAAAATCTGAATTACAATTTTCTACCAGGAATTCACAATTTATTTTGAAATAGTACACTCATATTTAAATTAACCCATATTTCAGTTATATATAGGAGTAATAATAATTATTATTTAAGTAATTTAAAGCAGTACTTACTTATTACTTAGTAAATAGAGTGCTGCAGTAACCCAAAGTTAGTCTCGGCAAAGATCCTAACTAAATTAAACAGAATGTATTTACCGAACTTTCAGTTACCTACAATTTTCAAGTCTTTCAAATACTATTTGCATACATCTTCATACCTATCCACGATAATTTACATAGAAAGTATTTCAACAAACGAAATAACAAAAATAAAGTCCGCATATCTCCAAACGCATGTACACCCACCTCAGGGGCCACAAGGCGAACCATTCAAGCACCTCTGTTAAAATTGTAAAGAGGTCGAAATAAACAGCGCGACCGCTTACAATGCGGAAAACTCATTTTGTAATGTTTTTTTTTTTTCACGCAAAAGGCATGAGGCGAACTCGAGGATTGTACTGTCGCTCTTTTCAGAGGGCTGGGGTGTGACCGGGTAAATTAGGATTTTTATCTAGACTAATCTTTAATAGTATAGATAAATAGATTTTTAATGTGAGCGGGCATGCTTCGGCACGAATTGGGCCAGCTTACCGGGGAAGTACCACACCTCACAGAAAACCGTGAAATAATAGCATGCTACTGTGTTTTGTACTATGAGTGGGGGAGCTGGAGGCCCGTTTCCTTTTCCTCTCCCCTCCCAGTCCATTCCTGACTGGAACATCAATCTTTTCCTTAGCCTTACCCCTTAAAAGCGTGTATCGCAAGCGCAGAGACATAGTGCCTCGGCGCTTGTTCATGGATGGTTATGATCGCTTACCATCAAGCGAACCACCAGCTCAGCCGCTCGCTGTGGCATAAAAAGAGGAAAAGAAGGAAAGTAGATTAATTTGAATATCTTTGTAAAGAATAAATTATAATATCGAATAAATAAATGTTAATAATAGGATTTCCGCACTAATAATAACAAGGAGTAAATAATGTTCTGAGGGTGACATTATTTTGTTTTTTATCCCAGTTCATACTAGAACAAGGTCAGAACCACCTATATTTCAAACCACTTTTTAATACCTAATTGTGTGGTGTAATATTTTCGATAGTTACTCTGGAAATGTAACAATAATATCACGTAATAATGTCTTAATATCATAATAATCGTATAATTTTAAAATACAGAAAATTTATTTATTTATTTATTTAAGGACCTATATTCAATAGATTATATCAATTAAATATGACGATTTAGTACAACCTAAATGCAGACTAATAAATAAACACAGCATGCGTTACGGTTCATCATTATCATCATATAAAAAAAAATACAGCTTTAACATCAAAAATCTAGTTTTTAGATATTTACGCTACATTATACATTGTCAGCTATTACGGAATAAGATTTTTAGTATGAAATTTTTTGTCATTCCTTATTTTTTTTTTCAAGATACTTCATAATTTGTACTGCCATCTATAAAAAAACACCACAAACATTACCAACATCAAAATTAACAACCTCTACGTCACTGCAACGATTTCAGTTATATAAACTCAAAAACAGTTCCACAAATTATAAACGTAAGAGAGATAAAAAAATATCTGCACATCCCGCGCAATCTAAACGGTACGAATATTTCATATCCGCGTGATAATTTATTGGTCGCACGTGACACGTCGTAAAGTAAACTCGAGTTTAAACACGCTGCGATTGCTAGTGGCGGTTTAAGTGGGCTTATTTTTATAGCTGGCGAATAGATGCTACTGCTGCTTATAGCTGCACCCTAATTGAGGTAGTCACTACATTGTTATGCTCTGTTATATCTAGTTATTGCGTTATACACGCTGATTACGTGTTGATGTTATGAGGCGGAAAATGATAGTGATTTTTCATAAATACTATTTCAGACAATTGTATCATTATTTATGAATTTGCGGTCCACCATGGCATTGACCGTGCATATAAAGCTTGTAGCATTCAGGGATCACGTGAAGAGAATTTTTGAAATCTACCCAGTGGTTCCTGAGTCTAGCGCGTCATCAAACTAATAAGCACTTGAATTTTATATTATTTGTAAGATAGGACTAGATTTCCACCCGCTTTTGTCTTGCAGACTTTTATTTTCACGATCAAAAACAGTTAGTGCAGTTCTAATAATTTTTTTTTGTTATTCACAAAACATCGCGAATCTGACATTACAGTATGTCCGACAAAGAGAGTTACTTTCATATCTTGGACGAGATCTTACCATCCATATAATTACTCAGTATAGATTCTCCTGCATAAATCAATGTGTAAATAAGTGCACGTTGCCATTAAGTACAGTAAACAATTTATTATGATAATCTCAGAGCGCATGCGCTAATCCCGTGTGACGCGGCATGTGCTCCATACCCTGGGATTTGTTGACACGCCATATTGCGTGGTGGGAAGAGACGCATCTGCTGTTTGTTCTACAATTAGCATCGTCTTGTAGATTTGGGATAGAGGCTGGTCCTGACAGGTCTGTCAAGTTGTCAAGATTCATATTTAACCGTAATATTCGTTAGTTAGGTTTCTCTGGCGTATGGGTTCTCACTCCGTCTCACGATGATTTATAATAACATCCTTCAGTGTTGATTTTATAGCATTTGCTACGGTTTGGCAAAGAGACGCGGATTCGAAACCCACCTCGTGATAATTTTTTTTCTATTCTTTCAAATTTTCTCATCCTTTTTATCTTAATATAATGCAGATCTATCGAATGTATTTTAACCGACGTTCCTAACAACGTACGTCAAGGATCACTCCGTGGGTTCTCAACCGATTGGCGGCTTTCTTATTGTGCATGTGGAATAGTTCTCTCACCAGGAACGTAGGTGACTTCTCTCGTAGAAAAGATTTATTACTTGATTATTACTTATTTGTAGACACATAGCTTCTATAACTAAAATAACTTATGTATAGTTTATCTTTATTATAGACTTTGCTTTATGGTTTGCTTGTATATTATAACCCCAAGGGATGGTTTTTCTTGAAAATAATTCGGAATTAAGAATAATCTGAGGTTCTTTATAAGTATTCTAACTCTTAAACTTGACATAGTACTGATCAGTTGAATCTTTCATTAATTATCTTGAAGATAAACTTACTATTCAATTAGCTGTCTTGTATGTTTTGAAAACAAGTCTGTTCACAGTTAGTTACTGAGTGAGTCTCCTTCGTTAATAGCTAGCATATTATATTTGTGTTTGGTTTATCATAACACTCAGGCTCTCCTCCGTTTCATGTAATTCCTGGTCTATATTTTATACATAATAGTTACTGAATTGAAGAGTTGCGTAATGAAGAATTTCGATTACATATAATAAAATGAATGATGTAACAGTTATTGGATAGAATGGAATGCAATGGTTTAATTAATTTTTAAATAAATAAATTTAATCAATTACAAGATGTGCGTTATAAATTTGGAAAAATTATCAAAATTTAGTAATAACATAAATATTCATTAATTTGTAGCATTTATTATCGACATTATACACAAAATCAATGAACAGAATGTGATCAATTAGTAAATTGATATCGCAGGTTATATACGTTCCCTGAATACCTCATCTATTAGACCAAAACACCCTTTGTAATTATCTACTACAATATTACTTCCAATGCTGCAAAGTGGGTCAAGTTTCGACCTTTACAATGATAACCCCATAAAAATAAACGCAACACCCGTAAACTTAACGTCCCTTTAAATTAAAACGTAATAAAATTCAGGAATGACAGTAAATATAGTCTAACTAGAATATAAATGCTAAAAGGCTTCTAATTCGATTTTATCCCTTCGTAGTTTAATCGCGTGTAATGGTGGCTGCACACAGTATAGCGAGCTTGACAAATGTATCTCTCAATGAAAATCGTTAAGGTGATACAGTTCAAACTACTAGACCCATATGGTCAGTATGTTGTAAAGGATGAAATAGTGGACGAAAGTTTGTATCATGAAAATATATTTTGAAGCTGTAGACAACAGCAAGTAATAAAAATGTACATGCACGTTATAAAATGCTGTTGTTAAATTTTTTGCTTATCTGTGTGTTTTTCAGTATTTAATTTGTATAGAAAAATCGTCGTATCAACTGGTCTGTTTATAACAAGATTTCAGATCATTCTATACGGAGTTACTTGAATAATGTTATATATTAAGTGTCACAGTGTAAACACGTGGCATTACAACACGAGGTGTTATTGTAATCACAGCAAATATGTTTCAAAGAAAATGTTTACTCATGCATACTTGTCAAGCCTGCAGCCCTGTGTGTACCCATCGTAAGTACATAACAACCCCTAACCCCGATATGGCAGTAAAATTTTACTGCTTTGTTGGTTAGGCATTGGAAATTAGAGTTGTAAATGTATCAAGCTATAAAGTGTAGTGGCAAATAGTTTTATTATGTTTTTTGTGATTTTGTTAAACATTTAACGTTATATATATTTATACTTTTGGGATATAGTGATAACTCTTTAAGTATAGGGTGTTTTAGCACTCACTTGAATGTTAAATTTAAATTATTTAAATCTAGTTTTTATAGTATTACTTGTTATTATTTATAAACACATCAATATGTGTCAATAACGAGGCTTTTAGTTATGTGATATACTAATATGCTAAATACCTGTATGTTTTAAGTAATGTTCTCATTCGAAGTTGAATGCTTGTACGTAACCTTATAAGTAAACCATTGCATTTATCTCCAGACCGAACTAAAACTAGTCTAGTAAGTGCCTTTACCTATTTGCAGTATTCAAATATCTAACTGAATTATTATGATTTACGAACAATAAAATAAGCAATATTTAAAATATACATTCGAATAGGGTAGCGGGTCATCTGAATCACAAACTAATCAGTGACTTATTCACACCTGTAAATGCATAACGTACATACATTATTGTCGACTCTGAATTAAATGAATTATTGCCTGAACCGTCATATAAGTCTTATATGTGGTAGTCTAGCACGCTTTGGGACGAATTGGGCCAGCTCGCACCGGGGAAGTACCCACCCCCACAGAAGACCGGCGTGAAATAGTATTCTGCTGTGTTTCGTTCGGTGAGTGGGGGAGCCGGAGGCCCATATCCATTTTCTTACCCTTTCCTTTATTCCTATCGCCAATCCTTTCTAAATCCCTTCCCAAAAATTCGGCAATCCATTTGTGTAAGGTCTGCCATGGACCTTATGCCTCTCCAAATGTTCATGGGCGGTGGTAGCGCTTACCATCAGGCCTCCCACCAGCTCCATTGCCGACTGTAACATAAAAAAATATCCCTGTCGTGGGACAAATATACACTATGATGAAAATATTTTATGGCATTTATACCTTTGATACAAAATTAATTCGTAATCCTTAATTTTATCTTTAATAGAAACTCGTCCACCTCAATCCCACCAATGATTGATATGACAACCCCTGCAGCAACTATGGGCACTAACTTCATAAGCAACCCTCTCCCTTCACATAATGGAACTATAAAAATTTTATGTCCGTGTTTAGTGTTACATCGGTATTTGATTACGTTTAAATATCCTAGTTAACATTGTATCTCGCGCTGTCAACGAATGTTTCTTTGAATTAAACAATCTAAATATTATGAGGCATGTAATAAAAATAAGTTTTTTAGTTTACGTATCTCTGTTTTGTCCCTAACTTCTGCTATTTCTATATAATATTATTCGTTTCACACAAAATTCGCGTTTGACTATTTAACCTAATTTGCCCTTGAGAAATTTTGATTTTGCAACTACGTTGCTACTACGGTTTGGCAAAAAACGCGGGTTCGAATCCTGCCTCGTGATCAAATTTTTTCTATGCTTTCAAAATTTCTCATTTATAAAGCATTTCAATGCTATAAAACTAAAAATTAAATTACTATTGTTCTTTCTTCTCTCTTTCTTTCCTTCTGGTATACTCAGTAACACACGTGTATATTTTATAACAGTTTTAAAGAAACCTAGGCAATGAATATATTCATAAATGGTGGACAATTTTCTTGCGTCAGTGTGAAAAAAAAATCCAACTAACAGTTTCAATGTATCTGCCCATTACTTATGTAATAATGTGTATTTTTTAAAACATTGTGATGCAATCCGCGTAGTTATAATAATGATATGTTGTGGCCTAAATCCTAATAAGATTATTCACTATAAATATGAAATAAAAATTCA
The DNA here is from genome assembly GCF_012273895.1 of Zerene cesonia. Lineage (NCBI taxonomy): Eukaryota > Metazoa > Arthropoda > Insecta > Lepidoptera > Pieridae > Zerene > Zerene cesonia. Next base: position 9,241,713 of record NC_052108.1, read on the forward strand.
TCATCGTATTGAATCCAAAATTGCAAAATATCGTATTTTGACGATGTGACATTAAAAAACCACTCTCTCAAACTAGAATTCATAATTTAAAATTTGATCCACTATAGGACTTAACAGGACCCTAGGAGGCAGACTAATGGCAGAAGCTAGCCAGCCTAATATAATCACGGTGCTAAAACCTATAATTATAGAGAAGCCGGTCGACAATGCACTATGCAGTAATCGCTTTAGCGACCGCTCGGCTGACACAGCTTTGATCATTATAGCCTTAATATCTCCTAGTTTATTACCTTCTATTTTTTATTGTATGGAAGTAGGTTCTATTCTTAGGCATGTGGCATCGCTTGGTACGGAAATTTGTGAAATGGGAATGTTATTATTAAAACTTTAATAAAGAAAGAGAGAGCTATATTGCAATGAAACATGAGTTAAATTTGGAATTGTGTGATACTATACTGAGCGATACCTTCTGGAGATTCTGCAAAATAACTCTTAAATCAATTCATCTCTTTCAGTTGTTTCAGAGCAATAGGAAGTTCAGTTGTAAAGAATTGATTATTTTTTTTGGGATAAGTTTATAGTCTTGCGAATATCTTTAACTAAATCTTAAGTTTTGTTTTTTAAAAATACCTCTCTAACATTTGAATTAAAAAGAGAGAGAGAACAAATTTCGCATTTAAGGTATTGTAATTTTAAATAAAATATATAATTTTATAACAAGTGTAGTGTACAAGGAAAAGTGATGATGTAGTTACAGAGTTAAAGTTTTTAAAGAAAAGTGCAAAGGCATGGTATTTGATATGGTGTTAAAAAAATATTATTTCAAAATTTCTCATTTATAAAGCATGCAAGCATGCAACTAATAGTTAAAGCATTGTTTACTAACCGCACCCATAAAGCGTACATTGTAACAGTTAAACAAATAATAAAGGATAATTAAGGAGGAATAATTAAGGATTGTGATTGAGGCAGGGTACACAAAGGAAAATTTTAATTCCTCGACATCATCAGTAAGAAATGTGGAGGAGTTACATTGATTTTAAAACAACAAAAATACCTTTAAGTTGCCACTGTACACGAGTATATTTCTGATTAAAAATTAAAGATAATAAAACAGAGAATCATAAAAATACGTATCTCTTTAATAATAAATAGACTGAATTTTACAAGACGTCGAAAAAGCGGGTAATAACGTTTCAAGACAAATCTGAACAAATGTACATACGTTGAACTAAGCTTCAGACCTCTCATATTTTGACAGTAATCTTTTATATAAAACACAATTATCCCGCCTTCAGCCAATCAAATCCGTATAAAGCCTAGTCTATGCACTTGCAGCTGTGGGCAGAGGGGCGGGCGGGGTGCGGCGAGGAGGGGGAGGGAAGTGACAGATTTTTAATTAAACGCCACTTACGCCTTGCGGCTTTCCCTCTACTTTATTGCTTGTCTGTGAAATTGGCAAAATGTTATTTGTTGGCTTATGTTTGAGAGTTGAACGATTTTAAAGGAAAACTTGATTTTTATTTTTGCACGGATTTCTATTAGATGCCGTATTTATTGCGCTCCGTAGGTATGGAATGCGATGGAAACAAATTAAAAATATAGAGAGACAGCGAAATTACTAGGTTTTGTTCAGATGCGGTGCATGATAAAAAAAACAAGATGGAATTAGTCTCATCATTTAAGTATTGACTTATGTTTTATAATTTAGATATAAGCTATTACAAGTTTACGAAAATCACTTTTAGTTTATTGTTTATATTGAGAACTATAGAAATTATTCAAAATGAATTTTTTTATCTAATTAAATTTCAATGAATTCATATTTAAGCGCGGACTCGAACACACGTTTTTTTATTCTACCTTTGATTTGAGGCCTCTGGTGTTTCACATGGCCTGAAAGTTTTCGATACCTCTTGAAATTTATCTAATTTTTAGAACAATCTGCTAAACTTAGAGGAAATCGATCCACATGTTTTGTTAAATTCTAAGTTAATTTTGAAACAATTAATAGATAATAATTATATTATTTTAATATTAACCCATTCACATAACGTTATTAATTTTAATATAATACCATGATACGTAAATTTATACGAAGCATATATAAATGTATCTAAACAACAGCACAATTTAAACTCCTGGCGACGGCCGCCCATGTTCATTCGCTAGGCGGCCGGCGAGCGACCCGCCCGCCCTACGCTCCAACACCCATTCGAAATATTGTGAATTCATGTGAAGTGCTTAATGCGATTTATTGTAACTTAATTGTTCCGTGGGATGTGATTTTACGTTTCACTTTCAATTAATGTAGGAGTATGTACGTAATTAAAAATAGATATAGTTATTATTAAAGATATTGTAATATATATTTCGTGGTAAAGTTGACGTTACATTTTAAACTTATCGCATCGCGCATCTATACACATTTTAACCGTTTTTATAAACTACATTTTATAATCATTGTACATAACATTTCCACTCAACCAAAACCTAAATTTACTCACTCCTTGACTTTAACTTTTATGTCTCCTTAAATATATGAATGGTTAGTATTTAATTAATATTAAAATAATCATAATTTTGAATACATTTGGAAGTATTCTAATATAATACAAAATTTATTCCCAATATATATGGTCTTAGATTATATTTAGTCGATACGTTTATTAACTTAAACAGTTATAAAAATAGCGTTAACTAAGTTAAACAATCGTTAAGCAGTAGGTTTGAAAACAAACAGTAGGTCTGTTAGTTTATACGATAATAAACTTTATCGGGCTTCAATAGAAGTGATTTTCGTGTGGTGAGGTGAAGCCGGGTGTCGGCAAATATTTACGATACGGTGCAAGGAACTATCAGAGATCGATGCACGAGTCACGACGTGTCTGCAGGTATGTCTTAGTTTATGTTAGTCCTGTTGTTATTTGTTTTAAATATTTTACAAATTTTGCTTGGAAACTTTAAAATAAATATTTATATCGAGTATGATATTATATGTGTCAAAGGTTATTTCTATTTTTGTTTGGTATGTAACTGCTTCCCACCGAAACGCATTATCTTCATTGTCATATATTTCAAAACTTATTGTGTTTAGGTACGTAATTCCTATTTAAATCCCAGTTCGTTTAAAATTATGCTTTTAAATGACCGTAAAGTTTTAAAGTTTTCTTAAACATTTTAAAAGCACGGTGTTTCTAATAGAACAATAAAATATTTAGAACTGGCTACGTCATTCAATTATAACATATACTGTGCCACCAACATATCTCTGAAATGAACGCTGTCGTCACCGTCGCTTCAACGTAAATTTTAGAATAATACTAGCTGCGCCCCGCGATTTCACCCGCGTAAGTCAGTATTCTGTAGGAATATCGGGATAAAAAGATTGCCTATATGTTATTCCAGTTGCCCAGCTCTCTATGTACCAAATTTCATTGTAATTAGTTTAGTAGTTTTTGCGTGAAAGAGCAACAAACACACACACATTCTTACAAACTTTCGCATTTACAATATTAGTAGGAAGTAGGATAATAGGATTCCAGACATCACTAAACTTTATTAATATCGTATTAAACAATTAAAATTTAGAAAGATAGTAAGAAAACACAGCCCTTGAAATAGTCAAAATTTGGTTAATTTTTCGTCTAATCAAAGAAATGTTAGTGGCAATACTAGCTAATTTATTAATCCACAAACTATTATCCGAATCATCGGGAATAAATAGCAACCCACATATCTGCAACAAGATATAAAAGTTCAGATCGAATTAGGGTTCCGCAGCCCAATCAGCGTGCATTGTGGCCGGCGCCAATTGGATTACAGCGGGTTCCGTATGCGTTGGGAATATATAAACATTATACACGTAATTGTGATGTTTCGCTATTGTCAAACGGTGTGGGAAGTGATTAGTTGCGATGGAATGAAAGCTGTTAGACCATCATTACATACAAGTCTGTGGATAATTCTTAAATACCTACACGATATTTGGAGATAAATAATTTAGGAGAGATAATCCTATCATTCTAATATTATAAATGTGAAAGTTTGTGAAGGTGGATGTATGTGTATGTTTGTTACTCTTTCACGCAAAAACTACTGAACCGATTGCAATGCAATTTTATACATAGATAGCTGGACAATTGGAATAACACATAGACAACTTTTTATTCCGATACTAACACTTTCGCAATTGAAAACGCGGGGCGAAGCTAGTGGTGGTATAATACTCGTATGCGTTTTTAAACGAACAGTACAAAGCGAATACACAAATACAACCCAGGCGCAGTTTGGTCTAGTTGATTTTCAACTTTCATATAGTTTTATATACAAATACACTAGTAAAAACTCGTTTGACACATAGACTTATAATTTCTCTAACTAATGATAAAATATCGAAATAAAACTAATGAAATATATAACAATTAAAAATGAAACTGTTATTCAATTGTCAGAATTAGACCAATTTGATCAGATCAGGCATTAGCTTTCAAATAAAAAAAAAACATCAAATGAGTTCACCCAGCTCAAAAAAGTTCTAACGTAACAAAGGCAAAAAGTATTCAGTCGAATGTATCATCATCTTTCTTTGAAGTCGGTTGAAAGTAATAAAACTGTTTTCGTCTTTATATGTGCCTTGATATAGAGCAATAAGTGTTTAATTCGTTTAACTAACACGCTAGAAAGAGGCAATCGGGAGCAAAATAACTAGTATAGTTTGACAGTTTTGATGTACGAGAGCGAGCAGATGGCCATGACGCCGCGTTTTGTGGAGCTAATTGATTGATAATTTGATTTCGCTATTGTTTGTTGGAAATGGGATTTTCGCGTGTATTATACAGAATCATGTTTTGAGGGAAATTGTTGTTTTAAATTGTACTTAAACGCCCAGCAGTCAGTTCGCCCTAGAGTACTAAAATTTGAATAACTAAAACATTGTATTATTTTTAAATTTGTCTTCCTTGTACAATCTCTATCTATTCAGATCCATATATTTTTTTTAAATAACCTGTTACTGTGTTTCATTTAAATTTTTCTTCCGATGTTAATTATTTTTTGCATTTAAAAGCACCAAAAAGGCACATATCGCAATAATCTTTCACGTCGCTTCAGGCTATCTAATATTTACTCTGTACCCGTATAGCCAAAAATACATAGCCGATTAAACCCAAAATAACTCTGTTTATAAATAATATGAAAAAGCATGAAGGCTACCCCAAATAGTCGCGCACGAGTCCCTTGCAAATGCATTTTGGGGTCGCGTTATTAAAAACCAAACGTCAAGAAATCCATCTTTTATCACGGGAATTAATAAGAAAATGCCTTCACGCTAATATAACTCTAGTGTGTGTACACTACGATCTATTCTCGGTTGAAGATATTCGCTCGTTGTACGTGGTGTAATCGAACTGATTATAATATAAATCGAAAATGTCGTTGGTAGACTTCAGCAATTAAAAGGGGTACTGTCATCCATCACAGTGGATTAAGGGGACACTATTATTATTAGCGTCGTCGATAACCGGCTTAATCCAGTTTTTGTTAAGCAATTTTCGTCAAACAGCTTGGGTTGATGGACGGATGAAATGCGAAATTTGTTTTTGTGCTGTTTCCATACATAATATAAATGCTAAGCACTTATTGATTTGGGAATACGAACAAAAGCGCGGCACAATTTAACGAGAATAGTTTATACCTAGTTAAATATATAGTAACCGTTTGTAATGAATCCTAGAAATTGAGTACCAATATACTGACGATAGTAAAATACAGTTGAAATAACAACTTTTATATATTACATATGAGTTTATTTCAGCTAACATAGAAATTATTGGACAGAACTATCACTGTTTCATCACGGTAAACTTTTAAAAGTTTACATTAATAACTAAATTTTGAGTTTGAATTTGATTGGCATTTTGGTAGGTAAATGACCACCTTAATAGTTTACTTTAATGTTTTATATTTTGTTGAGGATTCAACTATTTTTTTCTAGTAAGTTAGTGAAATGTGTAAACTGTTTCACGATAAATATAATTTAAAATAACTTATCGAGTCTTCTGATCTTAGCAAATGGATGGAGATGGATGTAATGGTGCGGTAAATAGCTTCAGTTGCTCGGTGTCTGAGCTAAATTGTTTTCCCATCGGCTTCATTTGGTTCGCCAGATTAACCAAATCTTTTTGCTTCAGAGACTAAGTTTTGACCGTTCGCTTACGTATATAGGACGATATATATGTTATATTTCTGGGAATTTTATTGTACATAAGGTAAGACTCGTGAAAAATTTGAAGGAAATATTCAAAAACAAAATTTTCATATTGAAACTTAAGTGAGGTTAAAAACAAATGACTATTGTTAACAAAACTAAACTGCACTCAAATTGTCAGTACAAGATCATATTAAAATGGATCTACACGGATCTCACCATATTTTAAATAAAAAAAGAATCATCAAAACCGAAAGCTTTCAGTAACAAAGTAAAAAAATTACAGACAAATTGATAATGTCAAAAAAAGATATTAAGTATTTCAATTCTTATTCCTACCTTGTTATAAATAACGTGCTTTTCCCTTGTGACTTATTCCTTTATCACGGCATGCAGTTCGTTTTTAAACCTCAAAAAGGACTAAATTATTCAGGCTTTTCAAGAAAGTGAGTAAAGTGTGTATTCTTTTAAGATAAACGGTTATGGCTCCACTGATTTAGGAACATTTGTGAGAGTCCTTTGTTTGCCGCCTGCTGGGGACTGCACGTTTTATAATTTCAACAGAACGGTATTTTCTTCAATGATTCTTCTTTGTTGTTAATGTTTGTTATTTTTTATCTATACTTATATTATAAAGCTGAAGTGTTTGCTTGTTTGTTTGTTTGAACGCACTAATCTCAGGAACTGGACGATTTGAAAAATTCTTTCAATGTTAGATAGCCCATTCATTGAGGAAGGCTTATGGGCTATAACATGCACCACGGGCGCAGCCAGGGCGCTAGTGAAGTATAAGGATGATTAAAGAAAAGTGTTGTTAAACATATCCGCCTAAATTCAGTTTGTTACATAAGAAGTAATTAAATTTTATCGTCTTAAATTTGTTTTTTTGAATAAAATATTGAATAAGAATTTGCTTTATATACTAACATAATTATTTTGAAATTAAGAAAGAAAAATACAAATGTCTACAACTAAATAATAAATAAAGTAAGATGTAAATAAATGTCGGTTTAATAAGTAAAAGCGTTTCACAAAAAGGTAGTTAAGTTATAAAGAGAATAACTTCACGAAGGAAAACAGCAGAACTTTAATAGCTCATTACGGTAGGCTCTAATTAAAGCGGTTTTACTTGTAAAGCCTTCAACATGCGTCTTATTTACGAACTTTAAATATTTCCATATGTTTTATTTTTAAGTTAAACGTTTGAAAGTTCAGGAGTCTTTCTGTATGTTGCATTGTTTTAATGTTTACATAGCGGGGAGTAAGGCAACTACGGCGCGGGTGTGTACGGATTTAATATGGAATTTTTATGTGAATAGGTTTACTTTACTGTATTGTTTAGTTATAAGAACAATTTTGCTGAAGCATCACGCTTTTATTAAACTTTCATCGTGAATTATGATATTTAATTATTAAGAATGCAACGCTATGTATTCATGTCATGGAGACATTTTATAGTTTAAATAATATATATATTTAAATTGGGAACTTAAATATTTGATATATATTAAGTTCAAAATCATAATAATAGGTTAATATTTTATTGAATTTTTGCTACATTTAGTGTTTGAGTAAAGTCGGTAATATTGTAGTCCGGTCTTTATTTTAACTGTCCATTAGGCACCTGGCATCTACAAACCAAATATCCGCCCAATCAATTCGTTAGTTCTTACAACAAGACACCCTAACCACATTCATACAAATTTTCAGTTCCATATTATTTGGAGAACAAAGCTTAAACGCAAAACTCGATACGCAGACCGAATTTCTACGTAGATATATCAACGTCACGTGAAAATAGAAAAACTATAAACATTTTCATGCTTTTTTACGACACAAGGAAGCACCGTAGTAATTGCATAGGTCATTATCTTCCACAATCGGCGACATTCGTCATTATATTATCATTTTAACGAATATAATTGTCGCACACGGCTCTGCGTGGTTTAATTACAGCAGCTAGATTTACAAACCTGCAGAGAAATCCTTTATCTTGAATTAGAATACGGTTGAATGGAAAATGTGAGCTTTGTTTATGGGATAAGGTCGGTATTGCGCTGTCGGTGTGCTTCAAAATAAAAATTAGATTTATACGACGGTAAATCTCACGCTAGTAAAACGTATTCAAGTGAATAGAATTTTAATTGAAGTAAGTATACGTATTTAATTTTTAGTTTTATAGCATTGAAATGCTTTATAAATTAGAAATTTTGAAAGAATATATAATAACAAAGGCCGCGTTCCATCGATACAATATTGTAATCATTGAAATAATGTTTCGTATTGGTTGTGATGGTTCTTAATCATCTCAATAGATGGCGTGGGGTGCCCCTTAGGCACATGAAACCGAAGGAATAGAAGAAATTTGATTACTGTGGCAGGATCACGGGTGGCCGAGAGGCTAGGCGTTGCTACGGTTAGGCAAGATACGCAGGTTCGAATCCTGCCTCGTGATCAAATTTTTTCTATTCTTTCAAAATTTCTAATTCAAAATTTCTAAGTATACGTAGATAGACTTTATATAAATTGTTAAGCCCTGTCATGTAACGATGTTTTCGGCAATTAGTTCCTTCTAGAAATTAACGCATTTTCGTATGTAAAAGAAATGAAAATGAATATAGAAAAAACAAATCTTTCAATATGAAATATTATTATTATTTGGGACATTATAAAACGGGTCCCATCGTGGCGTCTTTATAAACTCTTTAGTGAATGCGCTTGTCTTACATACACTGAAATGAGCATAAACTATACGCATTATTATATCTAAATAATCATATCCTACTAATATTATAAATGCAAAAATTTGTAAGGATGTGTGTGTGTTTGTTCCTCTTTCATGCAAAAACTACTGAACCGATTGCAACGAAATTTGGTACGTAGACAGCTGGGCAACTGGAATAACATATGGGCAACTTTTTACCCCGATATTCCTACGTGATACGGACTTGCGCGGGTGAAACCGCGGGGCGCAGCAAGTAATTATTATTATCGTTTGCCTTTGCAAATAGCTGTGTAAACGTATGTGTATTACTGATATCCTTAACTTAACGTGCCAAGGGTTTTACAGATTTCCGTAAGAGAATAAAGACCGTGAGAGGTTCTGGGATGTGAGGTAAATTGTAATGAATATAATGCGAGTTTCGAGGATCGTCCGTAAAAATCTTTCGTGTGAGTGATATAAACAAACTCATAAGATGTAATGAGGCCGTAACACCACGTGTATGAAATATTTTGTTGAAAATCTTATCCCGGGCATTACTTGAGTACTGAGGATTCATTTTAACTCGCTGACGAAATTAATGCCTTTTTAATGAATTGATATGTTAAATCGTAAAAGTGCTTATTCTTTTCAAATACAAGTGTTCCGCCTGCGTAGGAAAGAAAAATGTAGACAGTCTCGAGGTTTACCCTACATAGTTCACATTTCCGTCGGATTTCCATAATACAAATTATCCTATGTCTCTTCTTGGATCTCAAACTTACACCAAATTGTATCCAATCGGTTCAGTGGTTTATGCATGAAGAGACAGACAGACGGAGTTACTTTCACATTTACAATATTAGAGAAATAGGTATTTGTAAAGAATAAGGCTAGAAGGTAGTGTGCCCGATTATAAGGTTTTCGATATATAGTTAATTAATGTGAAAGTAGCAATGAAAAACACATCACATGATCTATTTGAATCATCACAAAACTGTGCAGAAAAAATAATTAAATTTAAGGGGATATTACTGTTTTTGTAAACTATTTTCTGATGATACCTTCACCACTACATAGTATAAAACAAAGTCGCTTTCTCTGTCTGTTCCCATGTCCCTTAAATCTTTAAAGCTATGCTACAGATTTTGATGCAGTTTGCTGAAATGGGTATAGCGATATAAGAGGTAGGTTTATATGTACAATAACATCTATTAAACTACCGAATTTAACGCCCGTGAAGTCGCGGGCAAAAGCTAGTATAAAATGAATTCAAAGTAAACCTCAATGAATATTCGCTTTGCGAAAATTTGTTTTATTTAGCACTCATTTGACCTTAAGCCATTGAACATAAATATCGTTCCTTGAAATCTATCGATGCAACCAACTGCTAGTATTCCAAACTTCCAAGTTTCATAATTCGGGAACCCATTTTCGCCCTTAACTACATGGCTTAAAGCTGTCAATTCCGTGATATAAATGGATATAGCGAATCGCGTGGGCGGGTGTAACTAAGCCGGTTTCAGAAAGAAAAATGTATTTCACGGTATTTGGAACTGAAGACGTATTGAGGGTCTCAAGTTATTTGTAACGTCGGTCCCCGGATTTTGTGATTACTCGTGAGTTGTAAATTCTAACCCTTATCTTGGTTGTAAATGTTTATGGTATTGACATTTTAATATAAGCATAAATTAAAACTTTATGTGGTAGTCGATAACGTTTCGGCACGGATTGGGCCAGCTTGCACCGGGGAAGTACCACCCCATAGAAGACCAGCGTGAAATATTAGCATGCTACTGTGTTTCGTTCGGTGTGTGAGGGAGCCGGCCCATATCCTTTTCCTTACCCTTTCCAGTCCTTTTCTATATTCCTATCGTCAATCCTTTCTTAATCCCTTTCCAATTTTAAGTTGGCAATCCATTTGTAGAATCCATTGCCGACGACGACGTAAAAAAAACATTTGTATAAATAAAATACAAGTCTTATTTATATTGAATGTACTATTGGGTATATTTCTCATAAAAACATATGTGGTTCTTAAAGCTGTTGAGAAAAGGACAACAACAAATAATAACAATAACAAGTAATTCTAATAATGTTTGGTATTTACCGGGATCCAGGCCTCTTGGTTTTTAATCGAGCTGCATTTACGCTTCCGCACAAACAAACGTCATATCCGCTTAAAACATATTAATTTGTGAAATAAAATGGGCAATTTATGGCAAGAAAGTGAGAAGTTTTTCTTAACCAGAACTGTTAGACGCAGTCAGTGACATATACGCTCTTTTCTTGAAGGCCCAGTAATTGTCGTGATTGTCCAACGATTAATTCGACGAATTTGTTCATAGAATAAGTAAATATCCTGAAATTAAAATTGCTTTAATTGAAATATTTATTACAGCTATTTCCATTTTAAAAATTAGATAAGCGTGCTATTACTAGAAGTTTTTATCATCTTTCGTTTTCTATAATTATATTATTTGTGTATATCTAGGTACCTGCCCCGGTATCGCACGGGTGCAATTACCTATGTAATGAACATATAAACTTTCCTCTTGAACTTTACTACTTAACATACTTTCTATAAATAAATATTCAATTATTTTGTTTCAAAAAAGGAAGTTTAGTTTTTGCTTTATTATAACAAATTATATTTACATATTTACAATAACCCTTTCAAAAATATTAAATAATGAATTCAGAATTTCATTATTTCAGTAAAAAAAAAACAACATCACTTAATATAAGAAAGCTCCAACAATCCGCAATAGTGCTCTGAAATGTGCTCGTAGACTCTTGTACATTTTTCTGAACGTAGCAATAGATCGTAGCGTTACGGCGTAGCACAATGGAGGACACATGAAAGGCTACGCTTTCTGGACTGTCGCCAGTGCATCGGCATATGGACGGTGGAACAACAAAAATTGTGAGGTTTATGGGGGACGAATATCGCTTAGAAAGACTTAAGTGTAGATATATTTTTTACTAATTTAAAGAGTTCACTCTATAAGCAAATTCCATGTTAAATTAAAATTCATTTAGAATAAGATTACAAATATCATTTAGAATAAGACAACTTTACCTAATAAAGCACTTCGCAGGTTGGGCTCGCTAATTGCCAAATGGGGTCAGAAAGCAAGCCTAAAATACTGCCCTTTATATCAAAAACAGTCTCATAAAACTAAATAAAACACAACATTTTGCTCACAGTTTAAATCTCTCACATAAATACTTCCACAATAAATACAATTTATAATGAAATATGGTTCCTTACAATACTTATCTTTTGTTAAATTTATCCCGTAACATGTCTATGCATAATAATGCTCCCCGACTATATGCTCTCTGTCGTTAAGACTGTCTTGTATTTACCGTCGTGAATCATTGCTATAGACGTGTGGATGTGTGGATGTGTACTATTGATGAAGAGCGGATGTACGACAGTGCAGAATAGGAATATAATTGAAAAGTAAGGCTAGTGTCAATCAGGTAATAATATACAAACTCAAACTCGAATATTTATTTTTTATATAACTTAACTAACTTTAGAAGCGATTTTGAATAATCAAAAAAACATAATTTAACATTTACTATCCATTCGAAAAGCGGTTAGCGGTTAGCGGTCGACAAGGCTCTTTGAATTACTACATTTTTAATACTACTTTAGAATTAAGTCCTACAATAGTTTTCTTGAAATTTTAAATATTTCCGTTAACACTTCATGTCAAAAATGACGATTAACCTTCCGTGTCCGACGGAGATATTTTTTATTTGTTGCCACCGGAGATCCGTACCTCGCCTGAAACACATTATTTATCAAATCAAAAACAAAAATTGTTAAGTACAAAGCACATAATATATTTCATGACAACAAATTTACTTCAAATCGGAATCAGATAAATCGATGCAATGGTTATAAAGTCTACGTCAAATTATAAATGAAACTACCAGCAATCGATATTATAGATATTCTAACAAAAGTGTATGTATATCGCAATACAGACAGCACTCAGCGAACTGGGTTAGAAGGGCCATAAATACATGCACGCATATGCTGGTTCCATGTTATTTTATTGCTGAAAGCATGCTCGATCCTCATTTATTATTCAAACCGTGATATACACGCTTACCCTGCCTGCATCTGTAGAATATTTAACGTTTTGAAAAAGACGATTGAATTTTTATCTTTATTTACTTTGGTTAAATGGATAATATAAAAGACATTTCATAAATCATAACATGAATCAAACATTAGAGAATAAAGTTTTGATGAACCAACAAACTATTCAAACAGAACTCACAGTTAAACCATAAATCTTCCAAGCATACGAACACATATAATATCACGAAAACTGAAAACAAAGCATTTAAATTCAGGGATTTCCGGTGCAGCATAAACGTATAAATCGTCATTAACATGGAAGCAAAATCGATACCTCGACACAAGGAGTACGCCAAGGTACTTATTTAAGTCCACTTCTATTTCTTTGCTACATCGTTGATATATATCCTCATACGCGTGAGTAATGGTTTTGTTTGTAGTTAACATCATTACATGGAGCTACGTCAGTTTATTTATATTATTTTGAATATTTTAATTAAATCTGTACTACACAAAATACAAATTTAGCCTCAAATTAAAAACATTCAGAAATTTAATGATACTGTTCATTTTAGATTGTGTAAATATAATCTGTGTAAACGCAATTATAAGTTAAAGTAAATATTTTACACCTTCAATTAAACTGATGCCTATGACCCATGCCCATGTCTGAAGCTAGGATGCCTAATAAGTCGCTAATGAAGCCCTTTATCGAGACAGGATGCATTGTTAGCGCAAATTGAAAAATGCTTCCAATATTTCAATGGTTAAGTAGTTTGTTCGCGGGTCTTTGTTTCATTTTCAAAAGCTGCGCCAACTTGTGAAACACCAAGACTCGCTTTCGATAGCTCCTGATTTTACTTTTATTTTTTATATATTTCCGAAAAGCTTGGATGTCAGTTTGAATTTATTTTCGTGCATGGTTTGATATTTATTATACGTATTATTATAAAACTATAATGTTGCTATCGTTTATAAAATTGTATGGGCATTATATCTACTATTTTATTATATTAAAATTTTATTAATTTCAAAATATTTTCCACGTCTGAACAAAAATTAAATGTGAGTATTATTAGAACAAACAAATTTGTTATTTAGTATAAAAAATTACTTCCACTACTGATTAAAATCGTTCTGGGTAAAGACTATAAAATTTTAAAATTCCTCGTATTCCTAAAGAAATAAAGTAAGCGTTAGCTAATTAAGAAACAACCGTTGTATAAAAAATCAATTTTCACCCATCACAGAGGTTATTGAACGTACAGACGCGAGCATCGATCGAAGACACACAGACACGTCTGAGAAAAATGTAAATCTTTGCAGAAGCAATCAATCAGCGTGCACTTGGCGCTTTGTGGGGACACCGCACGAATATCTAATTTTGTTTGCAACCCCTGTTCAGCCTTCGTAAGGCTGCCTATCCACAGCGGCTTTGTACCTAGTGAAGCGCATTCGAATTCATTGTGGATAATTTTTGTGTTTATTTAGGGCAATAATCGGACAATGTAATTTTGTTATGGAATGGAGTGTGATATACAGAGTATGGGATTAGCAAGTGTTAAGGCATGATAATGTATTTTCAATAAAGTTTTATTAGAAATTTGATATGTATATCTTTTCACCAAAAAAAGGTCACCGACAACGACGTTCCTAGAGAGGTCATTCTTGATTGTAAAATGGGAACAAATGACTACTAAAGCCTCAATCAAACGCAAAAAGAATCACGTAATTGGTTGAAACCCCATGGAGTTATCAAGTCACAAAACAAAACAAAATACAATCGAATTGGGAATCTCCTTTGTTTTTAACAATGTCTGTTGAAAATTGATAAAGAATATTATAAACATGTCGTAAACCTTTAATTTTATTTTTCCTGGTTTATTTAAGTATTAAGAATTAATTGCCGAAAACGCTAATATGATGTTATTCATATATTACTACTTAAAACTACCTGTATAGCTAATCTCTGGTGGGCAGCCCTAACCCCGCCTGGCGGCCGCCACCGCGCAAGCGCCGAACACCCTAAATCCTAGCGGACGTTTTGATGGATCACCCTTAATGACAAGCACTGAAGGGGCGACGTAGTGATGTGCCTTATCGATGTTTTCTATCGTTACACCGTCGATAACATCTAATGGACAATAATTAGTGTTATTGGTAGGTCTGTGATCACGTAGATACATTGATAGGAATCGAATTAAGTATTCGTTTGTGTCTATGTTTTATAGATTGTATTATCAAACTTTGTAATGCATATTTCGTGTTGTATTAATGTATATTGATAGAATTAAGAATGATTATTAATTTCCTATAATCTACACTACTATTATACATAGGTTTTTTTATGTATTTTAGTATTTGTGTTTCACCATTGAAAAGCTGCACTAAGTGACATAGGCTATATATGTACCACTGGCGAGCCGCGGCGAAAAGCTCGTTTTTAATAAATAGATATAGCGCATTATTGAATAAAATAAAAAGCAACTTTGAAGTATTAATTTAAACTGAAAATATTACCTAATCATCCTTTTCAATCCATTCTAATTCCGACCAACAGAAAAAAATCCATTAATTTACTTCTTTAACATGAGAAATTATTTGACTTTCAATATCGTAATTGTATAAATAATATAAAATCCATATACATATCCATGAAGCAAGTATAGCTAGCTAATACAAGCAATATTCTTAATAGGATACCAAAAGCGGATAAACAGCATAATACGTCACAAATATTTTTCACAACATCGACATGTCACATCGACACACGCACATCACTAGCACGTACGCGCCCTCCGTTATATGCACAGCACTCGCTACAATTGTATTAGACATTAGTGATGTCGCTCTCATTGTGGTCTTAGACAACTAGTTCTCAAAACCTGTGCGCCTGAACTCGCTCCTGTTTTGACGCGCCTCTTTCGCCTTTCGATGACAACTGGAAAAG
>NC_052108.1:9258673-9271938 GCF_012273895.1 Zerene cesonia
CTAGGTGTTTTTCGAAATGCCTTTTTATATCTTTTATACGTTGTAAACTCGTACAGAATATAAAAGAAGCGATTAAACAATTTGCATGAAGTAGATTTGGGTTGGTTTTGGTTAGTGGGGGGACTGATAAAGGGTTGCGTTCAAAGGATTGAACCTTAGAATCTTAGACGGAGATAAATTCAATTGCTTCTGTGGATTTGATATTCATATGAAATAGAAGGTAATAAAATACATGATTTTTTATGATCGAATAAAGAATCAGCAATTTTGAAAACAAATTCATTTCCACATGTTCCGTTTATATTTTTTTTTACGTACGTATATTTATTTATATTAAATACCGTCTTTTTGACAGAAACTGTAAACTTTTGTAGCTTTATCAGTCTTTCGAAAAATTATCACACACACAACTTGATTACGTAATTTTTATTTTTGTGAATACTATGTTTTACACATTAAATAATATATTTTCACATTTTATCAATTGATATTCACATGTATGTTTGTTGTTAGTTTTTTTAATGTCTTTACATTTTTTTTACATATATAAATGCCAATAAACAATCGCCGTGAAAGAACGTATTTTGTACAAAACTTTCAACCAAAATACGCATTTATTGCAATAACATCCGGCTCGAAGGACCAATACTATTTCTCCATACTTTGCATTGTAATTATAACCATATAACATGGCACAAAATACATAACATTGTATAACTATTTGTTATTCTTATTTTTCTCTATTAAAGTAAATACACTATTTTCCATACATAAATCGGTGTGAGTGAATATACGCCACGAGCTAGTAAAAAATAACAAACATCGACACTTTTCTTGATCCATTAGAATCATAATAACTCCATTAAGAAACTGAAAGAACTGAAAAAAATAGATTAAAGCTGTTCTATTGTAAAGAAAAATAGACAAAGTTAATAGAAACGTCGTTTATTTACCGCGAGTGTGATTAATGGCGGCAGGCACGTTAGTGGCCGGAATGCAATTATATGAACGATTGCTTACATCGACTCTTGGGTGCGGGACTGTCCGGTCATGAGCGTGGTCTTACGGATAGAGTATTCTTCGGGCAGTGGTTGACCAAGTGTGAAACGATGGTTAAAAGAGTTGTTATGACTGTTAGGTTAGGTTAGAACTATACATTTTGAGCTTAATGTAAACCAAAATATCACATTAAATGTTATTAACCAATTTTAAAAGACGTTATTAATTCGAAGTTCGCTTCGTAGTCTATAATGGCTTTGCACACGTGAGCCAAAAGTGTATGTATGTTTGTCCTCGCGTAACTCAAAAGCTATAAGTCAAATTGCGATGATTCTTAGTTGTGTTGGGTATGCTCCAACTTGGGAATCTTAAAGTCAAACTCAAACTTAAACATTTATTCATTTAACAAGACTTCATATAGAAGCACTTTTGAATCGTCATATTACACAGTTATAACATTTACCGCCGGTTCGGAAGGCAGTTTCTACAGAGAAGGGCCGATAGAAACTCTGTGGTTGCTCTTGTAAAATAATATCAATTTTGCATTTTAATTCTACATAACATGTACTGATATGTAACATGTAATTATTAATTTTATTCTTTAAAAAGTATTTAATTTCTAAATTATTACTTTATTTAAATTATTCCGTCCTGTACGTTCGTTCTAGCTAATAAAGCGGATTGACAAATTTTACATCAACTTACTACTAATAACTGATCATATAAAGCCTTATTAAGTTAATAAGTCTTTTTTATTTGGAAAAATGGTATTAATTGACCAACTTCGAAGTTATTTCATCGTCGTTAGTCAATTAGTCAAGAGGATCGATCTAGATATGTTACAAAGCTTTAATAATATCATTTTGTTCACAGGTCATGCTGATTGAATTTTAGAAACGGTAAGTACTAAAACTAAATCCTGCTTAGGGATTGATTATGAATCGATATTACCTAGATTATTATACATTTGCTTATTACGCCGCCCCGTTATTTTGTCGACGAGAGAGATACCACAGGCTAATTTCAGCAAAGTTTAAGTCAAACAACAGTAACCACACTTCAGGACTTGCAGGTACACATTTAACAACGGAAGCGTTGCATTCAAAGACGATAGCAGACTTTGATATAAATAAAAGTCTACTTTAAATATGTGGCGTTAGAGTTGAAATTGTAACGCCGTGCTCTATTGTAGCTAAATAAATCGATCAACGCGCGCATTTCGCTGTCGTCACAGGCGTATGCGCATGGGCTCATCTGTAGAGTGACCATTCGGTTTTATTATTTTGGAATTAGATTATACAGTTTTAAACGATGTGTGGGATATCGTTTTAAATCGAATTTTGTATGAATATTATTAATGACGAATAGCATTTTTTTTTAGATAAATATCGTGTTATTTAATCTACAAGTAATTTTATTATGTAATTAATTTCGACTGTTAAATTAATTATGATAACTCAAACCTTTATTGTTATGGAAAAACGAAATCCATTTGCAAAATAAATGCATTATAAATATGCGGCATTTTGCGTATTATTATGATAATTACGCGTGTATTCTCTCTATGTTTTGTATTTTCTTTTAAGTTCAAAATAAATTTAATTGGGCTTCGCGGTTAGCAAAGCGCTGGCACATATTTCGGACAAGGCGTTAGCTGCTATTCAAAGAAATAATGATGTCAGCGGCCTGCATACCCCACAGAGGCGATGAGGTTTTTGTTAATGTTTTGTTTGAATAATATATATAGAAAACGTAATATGCGCATATTACGTTTTCTATATACAGCTTGTGGGCTATTTTTATAGTAAGCTATTTCCTTTTTATCTTTTTATATTACCATTAGTATTGCATTTGTTTATGCATATATGCAATATAAGAAAATCCTATCTCTTATTTTTCTTAATTCATCCCCATTTTATTCTTGGAGAGTATGTTTGTAAGTTCTTTTCTTTGTGCTTTTTAGTTCAATGCATTTGTATAAACAAGTGGAGCTGCTTTTTGATTGGATTTCATCTGGTATAAAGACAGTTTGAAACCCAAGACAGGACGTAGTTTTTGTCCTGGAAAATCCACGGGAACGATAACTATGTTGAGAAATCCTAATTACTGCTAACTATTATCTGCTCCTTTGATTAGGCGAAGCCTCGTGCGAAAGCAAGTTGCTCATAATAAAGGTAATATTATTCGTCTAGATAAGATATTATCCAGAGCAACTTCGAGAGCTAGCCAACCTAGCGCTGCAGCGGACGGTGAAGCGTCTCAATGTGTGTGGTCTCCACAATTAGCCGAGCAAACAATAAGTATCTGTCCCAAGATCAATGTTAGCACGTGCTGGGAGCTGGACCGGAATAACTGGCACATCGCTTGCTGGATGCACATGCCGTATTTTTGACTTCTTGAGGCTAGTGTATTTGCTAGCAAAACACAATAGAATCGGTGCTGCATATGTGAAATAAAAAAAAACGGCAGTTAAATCACAAATAAAAATCATTTCTTGTACAAGGAACAAAAAACAATAATTATAGATTATTGGAAATGCTCCTCCGGCTCCTCCTTGATTCTATAGCACTCTAGTATCTAAAAAAAATCCTTTTTCGCAACTTTTTTTCAAAAAACTAACAGCTGACGTTTTAACAATTACATGGTGATTGTTGAAATAAAAAAACAAAACAACATAATAGTTGAGTGAGATTATATAATCATATCTAATATATAAAATTCTCGTGTCACAGTTTTCGTTGCCATACTCCTCCGAAACGGCTTAGATGAAATTTTTTGTGCTTATCCGGTATCTATGAGAATCGGCCAAAATCTATTTTTCATACCCCTAAATGATAAAGTAAGGCAGAACAGCGTATAGTCAACTAGTTTTTTATAAATATTCAAGTGGCATATGTAACCGTACAGTATTTAGTTTCACATTCCAAACACAGCATCCCTAAAGAAGTAACAATAAAAAAGAAAAAGCTCGTATAAAAATTCAATGGTTTTTACATTTCTCAATCAATTAGTACCAAAAAATGTCAATCGTTAAGACAATATTTGTTTTGTGTCCCAAAACACGAAGGAGGCGCTCGAACAAATAAGACGTTCGGGCCTTTCCAATAAAAAATTGATAAGACGGTGATAATATATAGGGGTGTGACGTTGAATATTTCATATCGATACTTTTTATTTTTAGACACTTTTTTCGTTGTTGTGTTGGAAGTACTTATTCATTAAAAATGTTTATTTTTATTGAGTGACGATATAAGAAAATTTTATAGTATCTTATTTAAACAACTCATTTCTTTAGAGCAGATTGATAGAGATGGTCCACTTATCGATAAATTTCCCATAAATAATATTTATATTATTTATGGCATTTATGCCAGCTGAATTTATTGTGATATTTAACAAAGACCTATTTTTGTGTACAAAGTAAATTTTACTTTATGATTAACTAGCTGTTCGCCCCGGCTTCGCCCGTGGTACATATATAGTCTATGTTACTCGTGGATAACGTAGCTTTCGAATGGTGAAAGAATTTTTAAAATCGGTCCAGTAGTTTTTGAGCCTATTCATTACAACCAAACAAACAAAGTTTTCCTCTTTATAATATTAGTGTAGATTGAATTTTGTCTTTCTTGAAGAAATACTTTTAACACATATTTATCATTTTATTTTATTTAAAACTATCATTCCGCCCGTCATATGTCTCTCTCTACCTATCTATTTTCACATTCAATTAACATTACATACAATTGTTCTGTTGCAGCGTGAGCGAAAGAAAAACAAACAAACGCATGCATAACGTTATGTATATAGGGATGAGGACTCAATTAATAAAATTAAAAACAACTAAACAAACTAAATATACACTTTAACCTTTCCTATTCAAATAAAACCAGCACAATTATACCCAGGTCCAGCCCTAGCACTATCAAGGGCCGCGGCGCGCTACCTGCGCGCACGCACTCAGCGTCGCCGCCCGCGTCGCGCCGGACTGTCACCACTTGACTATTCACTAGAGTGCAGTCACTGAAAGATTTGTAGGCTTCTGTAACACGTGGTTTAGTAGATTGCGAAGTTAACTTGCTTCCATTTTCCTCCGCTGAGTCAATGCATCCAAAGATAAACTTGGTATTTCTATCTTTAAACAAGTAAAAAAACAATTGGGACGCAATAAGAATTTTAAATATTCGCTTTTGAAAATTACGTTTGTATACTATTGTCCAGGTAAATTAATTGTTTTGTATTTAATTTAAACGGGATAATTACCTAAGTTTTAAAATTACAAGGTGACAACAGTTCCTCCATCGTTTATTTTCTTATAATTTTGATTTACACTTATTATAATGTAATCGAATTGCAATCATGCATCAAGCTTAAATCGATTTCGATGGTTACTGAACGAACATATTAAACTCGAGGAAATTAATACTTTCTAGTTCAACAGAAAACTATGGAAGAGATTTAATTCAAGCAGTTAACGAATTGTGAAACGATACCTTCAATACCAGAGTATAATTAATAAAAACAAATACATACAACTGTAACTGACGCTTATGTTTAGAAGAACAGCAGGTAGGACCACATGCAGTCGATTCCCTGTTATCTGCTTATCTCCAGACATCCGCTTTTCTAAGAACTAGCACTTGTGTGTGGATCGTCAAATCTTGCACAAAAAATGATTCTATCTCATGTGTCATTGGTGAATGATTATTGAACAAATTTTGGGATATTTTTTGAGTATAAGCGAGATGCTTGCGTGAGATGGTTTCAAGTTTTGTGTGAATTGAGAATGAAGAAGTGTTATTTATAGATAGCTAGCTTTTTTATTTTTGTAGGGATGGTACTTTCATTGGCGGCTTCGCTTGTATGATAACAAAACGTAAAGAGTTCGTTTTACAGACTATATTATCTAAATAAACAAAATTTTAACGGAATTAATCATGTTAGAAAGGGTATACTTTCATTACCATTATAACTTATTGTTATATACATTTCTGCTGGCATAAATTGAATGCCTTTTTACAGACCTTAAAATGTAAATATAAATTTAAAATGCTTTGTTATTTATCACAGCTGTTTTCATGCGATCGTTCGATAATATTTAACACTGAAAAAGTTGAATAAATAAATAAATAGTCTATAAAGTTGTTAATAAAAGTCTCTGTTTGTTTGATTAAATATAAAAATACCACAACATTCTATATGTATAAAACAATAGTTTCTCCATGTATATTTGAAGAGTGTATTTCCCCATTAATCATACCTGTACGTTAATACAGCCAGTAATCGATGGAGTCACTCACGCTCAATCTATCAGGTATTTTATTGACGAAAATACAAAGTGAAGATAGTATTTATAGTGACTTGGGTTTTAGTTTTTCGAAAGTAAAATGTAGAACTTTTTAACTATATTATTATTTCTGTTTCGTGAGAGCGAGCGTGAATAAAAACCAAATCATTTAAAATCGGTTCACCAATTCAAAAGTTATAAGGTAACAAACACAACATGTACAATCTAATTAAGAACCTCCTCCCTTATGAACTCAGTTGAAAAATTATGTAGTATTTATCGAGAGAAAAAGTCCTGAACTTCAATCTTCTTACTATGATTATTTTATTGTAAATAAACATTACGAATTGAAACACATTCACAATCTGTATATAGACAGATAAAATAGCGATTACAGGAAAGAAGAATGACGAATATAAAGCCAAGAGAGATGCAATATCATACGGAAGTGAATTAACAGAGACGTTACAGGAAGCGAGCCAAGGGTCAACAAATCAAGATCGTAAGGACCTTTTGATACGGCTATAAATTGCGATGAGACTCTCTAATGTAAACAGGGCCCTTGGAAGTAATGGAAGGCGAAGTAAGACCGAATCACTGGATTTTTTGTCCTCTCATTTCGTCCAAGCCTAATGGCATGAATCCGTGTCGCTTTTTAATTTACTAGGCGTACTGGGTTTTGTGTATTGTTTGTTATTGATGGCTGTTTGTTTTTCATGGGTTTATGTTTGATTGTTCTAATATTTGACCGTATTAGAATTGTTTCGAGTTAATTAATTACATTCGTTCTTTATTACAAACAAAATTGTTTATGATTAAACCTTGTTTAAAATTGAGAAGCTTGATTTGTTACTATTTTATTAAATTTTTATGTCACGAACCGTAAAGGGATATTATTAAGTGTGTTTTAAGCAACGTACCTGAAACGAAGGAGATTGTCAATTCGAATGTATTTTTTTTTTGTTTTATTGCTCGACCAGCTTTCGCCCGCGGCTTTGCCCTCGTGGAATTAGTATCTTTATTTTTATTAATATGTACATTTATTTATATTTCAAATTATAAAACATAAATTTATGTGTAATATACATTTGTTATTACTTCTCCGAGTAAAAAGGTGTTGTTATAACCTCCTATTTTTGAAGTCGGTTGATAAATTATAATTGAACTAGCCGCGCCCGCGGTTCCGAAAACAAGCATTTCTATAGATCATATGTTTGTTTGGCTACATCAATGTCAAGCATCGCCAAAATCCGTTCAGTGGTTTTCGCGTGAAACTGTAACAAACATTCATATATCCGCATTTATAAGATGATGTATAAATAAAAATACGAAACAAATATGTTCTGTAACGTTTTTATACTTATTCACTTTCGTAATAAAACGCCGCAGCAACTCGATTAAGGTGCAAAAAACGGAATATTGTAAACTTATCTAACATGGATAAAAGAAAGAGTGTTTTGTCCGTAGTTTATAAATAATTTTATGTCCCAGTCCGCTTTATTCGCGCCAGACCTGTTTTAGCCTTTGGTCTAAGTCTAAATCTTATTAGCATGAAGCGTAGGTACTGTAATATTATAGATGTAAGCATGCATTATAAAAATCTGGTCAATAGTTTAGGTGTGATTAACATACATTCAAACAACCAAATTAATCAGATATGTTAGGACAGATGAATCTATACTAAATATTATAAAGTTGAAGTTGAGTTGGTTTGTTACTACTGGTCCGATTTGAAATATTATTTCAGTGTTAGATAGCCCATTTATTGAGGAAGGCTATATATATATGTACCACGGGCGTTGCCGGGGCGAATCGCTAGTAACTAATATAGATTAATACAAAACATATAGGTCATTCATTGCTTTATATCTAAGAAACTTCACAATAGAAATTACCAAACTTATTTTTTTATTTGACTTTAAATAATGACTATTAAAGTATATGAGAGGCCTATGTCCAACAGTGGACAAAGAAAGGCTGAAGAGAGAGAGAGAGAGAAAGAAAGTACATGAGAAAGTGAGAAGAGTTAAAAGGTTGCATCTTTTTTTTAAATTCGGTTAAAATGAAAATATTTTCTTAAAAATCGCTTCCACTGCATACTTGGGACACATCATAAATATTGTTATATTTTATTTGCCATACTGCATACGGCATCGAATCATAAAGCGCTAAACAAAATACTAAAATATCAAGAGCCAATTTGATATTTACTTTATCGGCAATAAAAGTGGAATATTTTATTCATTGAGGTTTTTATGTGTTTTAATTCACAGGCTCGAGGGTTATTGGTTTTTCAATCGAGTGAAAAATATGAAGTGGTTTTTTATTAATTAAAGATCATTAGATGTTATTTATTTAATTATGGATTTATAACTAACCAATTATAAATATGTAACTCATATAAACATCATTCGCATTTGTATTTATATAGACATTATGACTTTAACTTTTTTTCTGTGCTGATTATAAATGCTTCTAAGTAAAACTTTATTTCAAACTAGCTTTTCTCCTGCAGCTTCGCTCGTGTGAACTGCAAACTTTTGTATTGGATTTGCGAAGAAAAGGCCACTTATTATTTTTACCCCACTGCGAAAAAAGAAGGGTGATGTTTCTCGAGCGTATGTATTATTATGTCTGTATGTGACTATATTTTTGCCAAACGACGTCCTACACTCCTAACCGGTGAACAGATGTAGATATATTGTTGTAATCATAAATGCGAAAGTTTGTAAGGATGTGTGTGTGCGTGTTTATTGCTCTTTCACGCAAAAACTACGGAACCGATTGCAGTGAAATTTGGTACGTAGATAGCTAGACAACTGGAATAACATATAGGCAACTTTCAATCCCGATATTCCTACTGGATACGGACTTGCGCGGGTGAAACCGCGGGCGCAGCTAGTATTCCAAAAATTCACAAAATGGTGCCCGCAAATTAAACCCCTCTATTTCATACATAGGGGCGTATCTATAACTTACTTTTATTACGTACTTGCTAATTAATTTCTTGACAATCTTTCCGGTATATAGAATCCATGTTACATAGCAATTAATATTTGTTTATTATTATTTAATTTTATTATTTAAACCCTCATAGGAGGCCTGTGTCCCAGCAGTGGGAACATGTATGGGCTGATGATGATGATGATGATGATTATTTAATTAAAAGAAATGGACCAATTTCTGTTTTATTTTATGAGGTTATAGACGTACTTGTTATTTTCTTTTGAAACTTACATTTAGACTGACTTTACAAAAGGCGTAAACCTACTAAGTACTTATGACGCGCTTACTACAAATATTATTTCATGTAATGTCTCGTGACTCGTCACAGCTTGTCGCTTGCACGCTTCCAGTCTGGTTAATATCAGCTCGATCTTTATCAAAGGCGTGTAATATTGAATTTTCGTCTTTATGTCCTCGTACGAGTTAAATTTACGACGTGTTATTTGAATGGTTTGCGGTATTCATAATGTATGTTAATTCAGAGACACAGCGGGCGCCGTTTGCCCGCGGAATTGGCGCGAAATGAGGATAATTTAAGAAAAAAATGTTTTTAAACGCAATGGCTTCGTGGTTTGTATTGCCTTGTCGTGTAGTTATGATTCAGGAATCGATTTATTAGAAATATTTTGGTTTTTGTAAGTTATAAAAGATAAAATATCGGGGTAAAATTTACAAATCAAATATTTCAATTGAAACATTCAATTGAATGATGCAAATACACAGAATGCTAGTATATAAAACACAATTTCTAAATTAATAAATTATGATGTATGAATCTTGGTTAGAGTTGACGTTATTGTAGAAACAAATGACCTAGATGAAACTGTGCGAGTACCATTTGTAACTGTACCATCTGCAAACAAAAAAAAAAACATTTTTCAGCAAAACTCTACCTACAATCTGATTCTCTATTCCCTTTTACCTGTGTATAAAATGTTCGGTCAACAATGTTTATTCTGCCGCGAACAATAACATATGGAGCTGGCAAAGGCTTTGCAGGCGGATATGAGGTGTACTTCCGGTGGACCGGCACATCCGGTTTCCCGCTTCCTCTTTCTATTTTACTGTGGGCTGGTTAAGTAAATCGATATGGTTATGATATTTTTATACAGAAATATGGTTGGTCATTTTTTATCACTAGTATATACTTATTACCAGCTTTCTACTACAGGCTTGACTGCGTAGTCAAGGTAAAAGCCAAATATGTTTTTTATCTCAAGTGTCAAGCTATCTTGCTACCAAATTATCTGAAATTGGTACATGGGCTTGAGCGTAAAAAAGCGACGAAACTGAGTTTCTTTCATATATCTAATTACATAGAGTACAGATTCATTTTATATTACTTACTTAAAGTACTATGAAGTATGTGTTTATAGGTGAAATATCTAATTCAAGCTAAAAAAATATCTCGCCAATATCTTATCCAACACCATCTAAAGCAAACAATTATGAAATTAACTACTTTTTCAAGTAGACTTATGAATGCAGTCCGTTTTTTCAAACTTATAGTATCTGCTTTTACAAATTCTGATGTGTTTTAACATTACCGAAACTAACAAATTAAAATCGTCACTTTAATTGAATTGTACATATCTTTGCTAATAACTCAAGCGATTTGTTGCGACAGTAGCATCGAAACAGTAGCATTGGTTTACGCTACTTATTAAAACTTTCAATTAGAGGCACATATAAAGCCCCGTGTCCTCTAATGGGGTATGGGGTATGATATCATCTGTTCATCTCTCTGTGTATGTCCGGCCAGGCCGAATTATTTTGTGTCCCCACCTGGAGTCGAACCCAGGACCCCATGATTCTACGCTAAAACATCACTGTACTAAGACGGTCAATAAAGACCGATAGTTTAACTATTAAACAACCATTACGCATCCGATAGTTTTCCTTATTAACTAATGTCTCAACCTAAGCTCCCGGGACTCGTCGGGAGGCGCGAGCAGACCCAAAACTTGTAACGTTACAGGTGCAACTCGTGAAGTGACTGTGGAGAGAGTTACGGCGCAAAGATTATTCGATAGATATTCTAGTTTATTTTTGAAATAACTTTCCGACCGAGTATTCAAAAAAAAAGATTATATATTCCAGTATTTTCAGTCATCAATCTGCGAATGTCTATGGGCAATGGTGATCGCTTACCCTCAGTCTAACAGCTTAAGTGACCGCTTATGGCATAAAAAAACAGAGTGTCGAGAAAAACGCGGCTTCGAATACCGCCTCGTGATCAATTTTTTTCTATTCTTTCAAAATTTCTCATATATAAAGCATTTGTGTTTTTCGTATTTATAATGTTAGTAAGGATTAATTGGGAATAAGTAACGTTCAAAATCGATTCATTATCTTGTATGCGAAAATAATGAGCTGTTTAGAGGTAGAGATAGTAGAGGTAGAGAGAGCTCAACACTTAGGTAAAAGAAAAGAAGTACTAATACGTAAAAAACATGCAGATTATAAAAGTAACTAACAAAATCAACGGAGTGTTTCATTGCCCGATTCAAGTCCATCCTCTGCCATGTCTATACCGAAATATCCAATAGATGTATAAGTCTTTGCAGGCACTTAATTCCCATGTCACGTCTGAGGATAACATCTATGAAGTAAATCATGTCGGAGTCACGTATCGGCTCGCCTGAATGCTGAAGAACCTACCTACCTGTTACTTTGTTCCATTTACTTTACACAAAGTTTTGCGTGGCCTTCGAGGGATATGGGTTATTGATTGGGGCTTGAATCGGCGTTATTGTCAGTTTTACGAGCGTAATATTTTCGAAGCTTTTTCAATAATAATGTGTTCGTGCATCCGAATGCTGGAGACTGGTGACCTATAGTGGTTTTACCACCTACCATAGGCACCAGCATTCTACATGTAAATTTTAAGTAAATACTGTTTTTTAACGTGAAGATTATTTTTTTTTTATACTAATATTTTAAATCTAAAGATTTTGTTTGGTTGAACGCGCTAATCTCAGGAACTACTAGTCCGATTCGAAAAATTCTTGTTCTCCTCAGTGTTAGATAGCCCATTTATTAAGAAAGGCTGTAGGCTGTATAACATCGGGTACTACCTGGGTAAAAATGCGGGCCACCCTTAGTAATAAATAAAATTAACAAAACTTTCCCAAATTTTACAAACTGCAAGTCAACTAGCCACGGTTTAGAGCAAGAAAGTATAAATAAATAAAAATATTTATATCGAAACAAAATACGATTTCAAATAAATATCATGTATTATATAAGCTGGACAAATATTTCTTTCCAATTTCCACAGGTGGTTCACATTTCTATCATAAAGCCATTTACCGGACCTTCCCGGTTATCCGAAGAGGTGAGGCGGTTATACGGGTATTTTGTTACATGTCAGTAAATATCGCATTTTGAATGTATCGTTCAATAATCGATTATAGCTTGAGATGTGTTGATCTGAAGTAATGTAGTGAAAAATGGTCATTCGCTGTGCCAGTCGCTTCGTGTATGTTCATATATTGCTTCATATATATGATAATTGTAAAGAAATGTGTGTTTCATGCAACAATATATCAATAAACTATTTTTTAAACGTGATTCTCCGCTTCCATTGGCCAATATATGGCCATTGATAGAAGCATCATGTTATATAGCCTTCCTCGACCTCTATCCAATATAGCTTTACACATATAGCTTTTCACACCAAAACAATACTTCTTAACCAAATTCTCAATGAATAATAGTATAATAAAAACTCACTGTTCAGATGTTCAGACTCAAGGTTCAGGAGGAACTGCAGTTTCTTTTGCCAACACACTTTTTCATTAAAAAATTGTAAGAAGCTGTATGCAATTGAATAAAAAAACCCAAGACGGTTTCTAACGCGGTGGGGATAAACCGCTGACTCCGCCAAACCCTTTATGATTAGTCATAGAGTAATGCACTATCAGAGAGAGGAAACATTAAATCATGCTTTATGACTTTATTAAGACACCATGGC
>NC_052108.1:9272038-9274755 GCF_012273895.1 Zerene cesonia
TACGGTTAGGCAAGATACGCAGGTTCGAATCCTGCCTCGTGATCAAATTTTTTCTATTCTTTCAAAATTTCTCATATAAATAACTAGATTCCTACGTAATAATATAGGTATATTTTATAGAGAAGAGTTTGTTTGAACTCGCTTATCTCAAAAATACTGGACCGATTGCACAAATTCTTTACCCGTTGGCTATGTACATGATCCCTGAGTTCTATATGTATATAGATATATATGTAGGCACCACTGGCGATTCTGGAGCTGACCGCTATTTACAAATAAAATCAATTTACAATATAAACAAAATAAATCGCCGTTCAAACAGTAGATACCTATGTAGGTTTATATACATACATAACGCTTTAAAAAGTGATAAAACATAAAGGAATAATGAAATAAAATATAACATTAGATATAAAAAAAGAGTCTAGATGTGGGTTTAAAAACCCGATACATTAATTACATTGATCCCGACACGAGGTATCGAACACTTTACCCGATAATGAAAACTCGTATAAAATCAATCAGGAGCAAAATTAAACTCTGACATTATGTATCCTAAATAAACCAAGACACGTGTCAATTTAATCCCACCCACGTGCAGCTGTAAAATCTAAATAGGATTTTACTTCATATTTTACGTCATAAATTTGAAAGGTCCCTCGACAAGCCCATTCTCCGAAATGATATAAATCACTATACTACGCCTGTATCTCATGTTAGTTAATAATACTAGATGATTTAAATGTTTTATTCCAATAGCCTATAGCCTTAAATACTCTTTGACTAGTAGTTTACCCACTCAAGAGTTTTACTTAAATGTATGTCGCAGGTATGTTTTTCATTGCTTATTTTTCTATCAAAACATAGAACATATCCTACACATGTAAATTTAAAATTCATGTAACCACTTTTAAAATTTCACTTCATAAAATAACGCTCGCAAATTTATATTAATCAACGTGAAAGGTACCTACCTAGTTTCGCGTACATAATTAATTTATAAAATTACATGCTATTTC
This sequence comes from Zerene cesonia, assembly GCF_012273895.1. Lineage (NCBI taxonomy): Eukaryota > Metazoa > Arthropoda > Insecta > Lepidoptera > Pieridae > Zerene > Zerene cesonia. Next base: position 9,273,058 of record NC_052108.1, read on the forward strand.
TAGTTTTAAAATGGGTCAGCTAACGTTGACAAAGTTTGGTAATTTGTATACCTACCTACGTTGCATTCATCACTATTTATCCCTCCAATACATTAGCAGGACGAAGCTCTCAAAGCCAAAGGCAAATGTTTCGAGTTTGCGGTTCACTGCATTACTAAATAAACGGTTAAATATATACAGGTGAGGCGCCACGGTCGCAGTGGGCGGCGACAGCTCTTCCCGCTCGGAAATTGGGAATATCCGTTCGCTTCCAGACCTGTTTGTCACAGCGCTGGCCGCTTAAATAATTGTCGTAGTGAGCTAGCTGCTCGGATAGCACGTTGCAGCTAAAGTGAAGATCTGTGTACCTTATAATGCGATACGAAATAAATCGTATTTGCGTCATAGCATTGTAGATTTATGTCACGGTTGTATGGGACTTATTTAAGAAACGAATTCCAAATAATATTCCTTTACGATCACTTTATAATATAGAAAGGCAAAGATATTTCTCAGCGACAACATAATTGATTGCTCTCTTGGTGTTACTTTGACTGGAATGCCAAATTTAAATATAGAATATAATATACAAAAACCTTACCTGAAAGAATTATAATAATACATCCTTAAGAATATATTTTAGCGAAATAAAAATTTATTTACATAAAACTAGACAAATTTAACAAAGCGATAGAATATTCCATATTCTCAGTATTTATAGAGGAAAATTCACTGCGATCGACCACATTTCGCCGACCCACGAGCGTAGGAAAATATTGACATTACAGTGTTTAGTTTAAGTCAATAGCCGATGACCTATAAAAGGCTTCCTACACAATAAATCCTAAAACTTTAAATACAAAACCGTTCACTGTTATTGTTAATCAATTATATACGTGAGCCTTAACAAATCCACCTAATTTTAATTGATAAATAAAGGCAAAACTGATTCAACTAAATTGTTGTCCTTGCAAAACTTTTCAGGGAGAAAGCGATTCATTACGAGTTAAAAGAACATTTGCTGCGATACAACCTTCGGGGTGGGTCATCTGGAAGTTAGAAGACTAGAAGTTGGACGATATATTGTTGCAGTTACTTTCCTTCTTGTTTAGGAAACTAAGGCGCTGTGATGTTCGGGCATTGCTACAGCTGATGTACGCACTCGGCGCACATACAACTTTTGGTGCCCCTTAATATTGATTTACCGCGCTTTGTTTAGACTTTCTTGTACATCTCTTTTATTTTTCTCAATAATTATAAAGAACATCCATTCAAAACACACATGGGATACTAAATACAATTATTAATTCGGGTCCTTAAAATTCTAATCGAAGCATTGTCATGTATTTGTTATACATGCTGAAATAGCGTATATCACTGATTGAAAATTCATCTTTATAATGGTGAAAGAATTTTTGAAATCGGTCGAGTAGTTTTTGTTTGAAAACATTACAAACATGCACACAAAAACATACATTTTTCCTCGTTATATCATTAATTTAGATTACCTGTCTAGTTAGTTCTTAATCAAATGAAATCATACAAAAGATGCGGGTTATATTTAAATAATATTAATCATACACATTCACGTCCTTCATAACATTTTTTTTTTCATAACTACTTGGTCCACATGAAGTATAATCACTTGGTAAGAATTATACCCACACGCACACTGTATAATCAAAGAATAACAAATTACATATGATTTGGTGAAAATAA
>NC_052108.1:9274855-9291725 GCF_012273895.1 Zerene cesonia
TTTCCACGGTTTTGCATTCGTTGGAAAGGTCTCGGGCTCCGTGAGGTTTATAGCAAAGAAAATTCACGAAAAATTTCAGCAGAAAAGCGGGAAAAACGAAACCATCTATCTGGTGGCGAAACGGAGTTTGCCGGGTTTGCTAGTTATTTAATATATCTCGACGCAAAATCGTTTTATAAGATACATTATAGAACAAAGAAATAATATTCAAATTTTCATTATCGAATGCTACGTTGCCTCTGTAAAAAAACATGGCTGACTGTATATTTGAAAATGGAAACAAGCGCAAAAGTCGCATACTGATTGCCTCGTCTCATCCTATAATTAGGATAGAAACATCAATCATCATTACTTCAGCAGTATTCGACTGAAAACCGAAGGAACGTTCATTACTCCGCCTGTAATTTGTAAAGCTTGAATGCTAAATTAGAATGTTGCCAGCTCACATTGAGACCAGCTATACACTATAGCTGGATTAGTGGGATGTAACTGCTAACTAACCCCAAATATTTTTATTTGGTGCTAGTAATTCATGTTATCTCGACTCTTTGTTTCATTTTGTAGGGGATGTTACAGAGAAAATGATTGCTGTGCCGGTATAAATAATAGAACGAATATTGCACAATATACTTCTTTCTCTTTCTTCATTGGGGAAGATCCATTTTTTTCCGTTCGTATTCGCGAGTACAAACGTGTTGCGTCGTCTAGATCTATAATCTTCTTATTTATTCAAGTTCAATATCTTTTCCATAATGTAATGTAATCTTTAAAGAAAAAATATGAAGCGTTTTTGTACTTAAATTTTATTAATATAGGAAAAGGCCGATTTCCTATTTCTTAAGCCGTGGGTACTGGTTATGCATGAACATTAAAAAAAAGCAGTCTAAAGCGACATATCCTTCTTCCTACAAATATTATAAACGGGTGAACCACGCGGCATAGTAAGGAACTACAATTCGATTATCAAAAGATGATGAAGCCTCTTAAAGAATAAGAACTTCAATAATTTATTTATTCAAGTAAATTTTTTCAGTTTTTAATTGATTAAGATATAATTAACAACACCATGACACTCCTCAATTCTCCGAATTCAAAATCACTGTCTCTAACCGCCATACAGTATAAAAAATAAGATTTTGATTAATGGCGGCGCTGTCAAACCGAACCACAGACTATACCGAGGCATTAATCGTTGAACGGTGTTGGTGCGACACTTGCGAGCGACGCGGATGTGACGTCATCTATCATGACGCCGATACAAATTGTGTTTGTGCATCCTTGAGCGATTGCTTTCGTTACAGAGTTTTGTGTACTGAGAATCAATTCTCGTAATTGACATTTTTACAATAACTGCTTTTAGTCAGATGAGATTTTCTAATTCGGATTCTGATTGTTTATCAATTTACACACACAAATACGCAATTCCCGCTATTACCTATTCATGTTTGAATATTTGTTGTAAATTATATTATATTAACCCTTTTTTCGTTCCAAATCCACTGCTAGGTAACTCTAACCTAATCTCTGTAAGAAAGCGTTAAAACAAGACTGAATATATTTTTGAATAAAATGAAAGTGTAATTAAAGGAAGACTCTTGCATTAAAATAAAAACGAGAACAGACGCTTGCACAAGTATAAACAATCCCGTTATTGCCATAAAACTTTCAACGGCTAAACAAACGCGAAAGCCACATCATTTGTAACGTGTGTTCGGTGTTGCCACTAAAGTTTGTTACTTTGACATTCGCTTCTTCGGGATTTACCGCGACAGTTTCATTAATGAAACAAAGTGTCGCGTTTAAAGTTTTAACAGCGCTTACTTGGACTTTTGAAATTAAAGACTCGTGAGGGTAACATAAAATAATACAAGACAAAGCTTAGTAGAAATATAGGAAAAGTAAGGGCGCTTGATTCTTTGCGATATCACTAATCATCCAGTAAAATCGTGACAAAAAAAGGTTGGTAAAAATACAATATTCCGCCCAGCATTGGGTCTTAAAGCAGTACTAATTCCAGTGTAGGAAAGTGGTGGTGCGTCTGTCATTTTTCTACACTGGAAATAGCTTTTGTATGTCATGGTAACCCAGATAGCCTATAAAGGCACAAAATCTTATTCCTCATTTTTGAGGTCAAAGTAAATTATTACTTGTCAAAGAAAGAAATAAACAGAGACACTATTAACGATTTTCTAAATATTTATAATTAGCACGTGGACGATCCATCTCTTTTACAATCAACAGTAGAATCTTACCATAGACTTACATAATCCAAGTATACCATAGATCAAAAGGCAGAAAAGATCTAACGTTTTAAACCAACCCATAAATTGCGTTCATCGCCAGCAAAGTCAAATACAAGTGAAGCGGTGGCTATCTAATGAATGGTGCCACAGATTATAAGCCTTGATTACAACCACTCTATTAATCACATCTCGGGCTTGTAATTAATTCCCGTCGCCACCGATCCGAGCCCATCCGATATTAATCATTAATCTTATACAGTTCTATGGAGAACACAGAAACGTCGATTAAACTACAAAGGTTTAGTGGACAAACGACGTGCATAACTGCTTCCTCTTGAACTCTCTTAATATTGATGATCGATTACGATTTAATTAAATAAATACCTCGAACGTGTTTAACATTCATTGTACTTAATGGTTCATACGATAAATTACAGATTTCTTTATTTTTTATAGTTCACAATTCATATAAACGATTTAAGATCATTTTATATCTTTAAAGTCTTAGCTGTCTCAACCAACATCACTATCTTTCTAAATTATTTCCTATCGCAAAATTGACAATCCGATGGAGCCGAGTCGAGCCGAGAGTGCGAGCTGTGAAATTATGCAAGTCCCTTAAAAAGTTGTTTCAACCAGACATCAAAAAGATTTAATAATAGTAACGGTATTTGTCTGTTAGCCTCCGAACTTTTCACCCCAATGCTTATATACTTTGGGCAATGATTTTGCGAATAAGATCACACACACACGCTCAAACTGAAAACTCAAACATTTATTTCTTCAATTAGACTTCTTATAGAAGCACTTTCGAAACATTTATAGAAGCGCTACTCCAGCTGTATCAAACTAGACAATTTCATAAAAAAACTATGCACAAACGTGTTAAAACCGTCCGAAAACATAAATTGGCGGAATTTAATTATTGTTTCTTTATCGCAGCGCCGCACTGCGCCGCATAACTTGCAACTTAACAAATTCTTAATAAGTTCGCACAAAGCGCTCGGGTCCGCTTGCGCGATTATCGGTTTTTAATTACACGATACAACTTTGGCTTTAACTTGAGAGTTTTCAAGATGCTTCGAGATTTTATAGTTTAAAATTAACGTGCGATACCCTGGGACAAAATGTAAATACTCATAACGTTGTATAAAATAACATTTAAACGTATTTTACAGTTTATGAAATTCAAACCCGATTATGGCATTTTAAAATAGTTACATGAAATTTTTTCTTCGCGAGTTATTCAATTGGTCATTATTAATAAAAATATGTATAATTAATACAATACTAGTATCACAAATTATTATTACGTTGTAACAATGCTTAATGTTTTATTACTTTATTGTATGGTAATAATACTAACAAATCCGAAATACAAGAACTGCCAGAAAGCAAGCCCATTGAATGAAATTCCACAAACGTCCTACATTCAGTTCCAACATGGGTAGTTTTAGAATTTCTAGTCGTATTGTGCTGAAGCGATAACAATGCTATACTCCTGCCATGTTTGCAAGTTGTATTAAAGTAAAGCAATAATTAAAAGTACTCAACTCCGTTTTCATTAACTTTTGTTTGTTTTGTACAGATGCAGAAGTTTTCAGAACACAAAGCGCGGGGAGGTTTGTCGCATCCCGGGTTGCACAGTAACGCCATCTGTTGGCGCGCAGCCCACTCCGATACGCATGCCACACGTTCAACCGGAAACATTTCGATTGTTCATCCAATACGTTTATACTGGAAAGGTAGTTGTAATGTTTAAATGTATTATCAATAAATGTAACAATGGAATTATTTTCATTGAAAGTCGCTCAATATAGTTTTGAATTTAGCGCCATCCTGTGTCGAATAGCTAAATCTTTATAACACTACTGAAACATATTAATATACTTTAATTAAAATATTTTGTGAATTGTTGTAACAAGTGAATTAGACAAGCGAAACACTTGAGTTGCGAACATTTTTTTTTTCACTCAAAATAAAAATTAAAAGTGATTTTTTTATGTTATCAATTTTTCTTACTATTTTTTACGTATTTTTATGAAATATGTTTTAGCTTCTTTTACAAGACTCGGGTGTGTTTGAAATGATGACGTTAGCTGCGGATCTCGGCGTAGAAGATTTACGGGCAGCTTGCGAGGATCACGTTACATCAACACTGAGCGTGGAGAGCGCATGTACTTTACTCGCTGCTGCTATGGAAATACAAGACAGACCAGGTAAAATTTTGTATATCATAAATATCTGAAATTAGGTAAATATAACATTATTTCGAACTCGATGACAGAAGCGATGGTGGTGTAATGGTCAGCATAGTTGCCTTCCAAGCAGTTGATCCGGGTTCGATTCCCGGCCATCGCACACTTTTGCTTTATTTTTATATCTTCATGAATATATTAAATTAATTGTTCCGATATTATTTTTTACATAGAATCTATCTTAATTCTCCCTGCGATATTTTTTTACGTTCCTTTACGTTAAAATAATAGAATTTTCAAATATAATAAGAGACAGTTAAATAAAAGACAGAAAGTTATAACAACTTGTGTCTTTTATTACTGAATTATGAAGGTTGCCTGGAAGAGATTGCTCTTGAGCAATAAGGCCGCCTTATAGTGCATATGTGCCTGTATGATCTTTTTTTTTTACAATGTCAAATTATTTTTCGGTAATATATACTGTAAAGTATAAATAAATAATTAATAAATAAATATGAAAAATAATGAAACGAGACACGAATACCTAAAAACAAAATACATGCTACTACAAAGTCGATAAATTAATTTTAAATATAATTTATTGTTTAACATCTTATAACATTATTATTAATTCATCTATGTATTTTAATGCAAAGTTTTAAATACCAAGTCAATAAAATAAAGAGAAAATTTTTGTTCAAAAAATGAAATAAATGTATCGTTATTTTGTAAACTTAACATTTAATTTAGTTCATTTACCTGAAGTATCCCTGCACTAAAAAATACACATAATAATAATAATAACAGAAACTCACATATAATAGGTACTATTTTTAAAGGCACATATACATATAAGAATATATTATGAGCTTTTGCCGTCTTCAAATAAAGGTAGGTACCTGAAAATCACAAGCTGATGAAACTTTTCATAGACAACGAAAATGACTATCTGTGGATTGCAATTAAATTTGTTTGACAGTTCTATCCAAAGACAATAAAAATCGACGCCGGTTGTGGCGGATTGGTTTAGCTGTGAATTATTGTAATTTAGTGTTTAAAATAAATCTTCAAAATGGCATACAAAGGACCACCAAAAGTTCAAAAGGTGATGGTGCAACCCATCAACCTTATCTTCAGATATCTGCAGAATAGAAGTCGTGTACAAATCTGGCTTTACGAGAACGTAAATCTAAGGATCGAGGGTCACATTGTTGGGTTCGATGAATACATGAATATTGTTTTGGACGAAGCCGAAGAAGTACATATGAAGACCAAGAATCGCAAACAAATTGGGCGTATAATGATGAAAGGAGATAATATTACTCTTATACAGAACGTTAATCCGAACGCGTCAGTGTGAAGTTAGGTTATAATAACATAAAAATGCGAAATGAACATTCCTAGCTAATAAGTGCGGCGGTTTCCAATGTATTATGTATTATACACAAACATCAGTGATTCTGTCATTAAATTTAAGTAAACCAAATTGGCTTTTATTTTCTTCCAAAACAACAAATAATATCAACATAGAGACAACTTGTTTTCTGTAATTATTATTTTAAATTTCGTGTCAATGTTGTATTTAAATTTATTATCACGCACTTAACGATACCACCAATTATCTCAGTTGAGAAATAAAATCCTGATTTGACATACCTAGGTGTTGTTAAATTGAATTAGTTATAAATTGCCAAAAACATTACAACATTCAACTTGTGTGATGTATCTTCCTTTATCACAATAACCTATTGAGACTTACAATAAGTTTGTGTTAAGCTAAACTTAAAGAATAAAGTAATTTTCAGAAGTTATTCAAGAAATCGAGGTTTATAATATTACTCCAACAATTTTGTAATTTAATTTTTGTATTGACTGAAGCGATACATAATTTGAATATTTAAATTATTACCTACCAGCATTCTCATATAACTGCTGAGATTGATGCAATATAAAATATGTTTGGAACACTAACTTGTTTTTTTTTTATTTAAGGGATATTGTATTAGAGCTTTCTTATTTTTGCTTATTCTTAAAAAAATTATATGTATATATATCTGACGGTAAGTGTTACAATACTTTAAGTACTAGCTCGCTCACTATATAAATGACACGAATACTTTTGAACAGGTGGTAAAAGTGCATCATCCTTCATGGAACGCTGTATTACTTTCATTGGTGACAACGCAGCTGAGTGTGTCAAGTCTAATGCATTTCTAAATCTGCCCAAAGAAGCTCTCATCAAACTTATATCATCTGATTTTGTAAGTTTGAAATTAAATAGCTAATAATTATGTACAATAGAATAAATAAAAATGTTATGTTATATTTTCTTAGACAAAACAGCTTATATGATTCTCATATCAAATAATTAAGCATTTTCAAATCCTGTGTACAGTCATTATTATTTTTTTTAAGACCTGCAATCAGTCGCAAGACTTGGATTTCCAATAATGTAGACTACAAGACCAGTGTCTCGTCTGCCTTCTAGAGTACATCCTTTCTCTACAGCCTTTTCGCCATACAAGAAGGGTTTACGAGTTCATGGGCAAGGGGATTGGGGTGACACTACAGGCGATCAGCATATTTCTTTTTTAGTTTCTACATTTGAATATTTTGAAATAACAAATATTTGAAAATATAAATAACTTGCAAAAAATTCGTCTTTGATTTAGGTCTCATGGCCAGAGTACTCAAAAATGACTCATCTAATTAAAATAAAAATAAATTGATATAAAATAGCACTAAAAAGCTATAGAATCTTTACCAGGCCACATTTAAGCTGTATTTTTTTAAATTAAATGATTACATAACCTTCAAAAAGTTATCCAATTGAGATTATTATCTATCTCCTTCAGTTGTGTTTGGAAGAAGAGGAAGTATGGCGCTGCGCCCTAGCGTGGGCGAAGCAACGGGCAGGTGTGACGCAACCCACCGCGCACTGGACTGAGGAAGAGAGAGCCAGGGTCTGCCACCACTTGGCGCCACTCATGCATCATATACGACTATTGCTTATTGGTAAACAAATCAAGCCATGATTTTTGTTATGGCCAAATGACTAAATAATTATTGATATAGCAGCTTATCCATATCACCTTGTTGCTATCCTGTTTGTGCGGTCATATTTTCTTTTCTTTTTTTACATTTATGAATTATACCAAAATGGTAGTCCGCCTCTGCCCATGGTAAATATACGTAATATATAATAAGGATGACAAATTAACAATGGTGAAAGGTTTTTAAATTGGTCAATAGTTCCTGATATTAGCGTTTTCAAAAAAACAAACTCTTCATTACTTTTTTATGGTAAATACTCTTTATATTACAGATTCTTTAAAATTTACTTACCTACGTAGTTTCGAAATGGCACTAGAACAGAAGTTTCAACAAACTCTCCGTCAATCCGTGTAGATTTAATATTGTCTGCACACTATCTCACTATTACAATATTGTCTGCACACACGAAGCTACTATATTAACTAATCTATATAAAATATATGTAATAAATGTGTTTGGACCAGTATGACAAGCACCACGGAACGTAACCACTCCGGTCAATTACAGATAGTGCGGTGTTCGCGGAGGAGGTGGAGCCAACTGGCGCGGTCCCGATGGAGCTGTCTCTGGAGCGCTACCGCCGCGCTGCGCTGCACAAAGCGCGCCCCGACCCCGACAAGCGCACGCAGCCCAGGTGCACTACACTACACTGATATATGAATATTAAAAAATGTTGATCATGAGTTAGCTTTAGAACCGAACATGGGAGAAAAATGAGGGAGAAGTATAGATATAAAATTTAAACGTGTTTATCATGGTTATATTTTAGCTCAATATAACTGATGAACTTAATTTATTAATTAATAATGTAGGTGCATTTTTTTTTTCATGGCACGGCAAGCAAAGGAGCAGGTGGGCCACCTGATGTTAAGTGGTCACCGACTCACCACCGCCCATAAACACTTGCAACACTAGAGGTGTTACAAGTGCTTCGCCGGCCTTTCAGGGACATATACGCTCTTTTCTTGAAGGCCCCAATGTCGTAATTGTTCAGGAACACCGTAGCTGGTAAATCGTTCCAAAGCTTCACCGTACGCGGAAAGAAGTTGCGGGTGAAGCGTACGGTGGTGGACCGCCAACCATCCAGATGGTGCGGATGGAATTGGTTTTAACGGCGGGTGGTCCGATGTTGGAACTGTGCGGCTGGTAAAAGGTTGAACAATTCCTCAGAGCACTCCCCATAGTACACTCTATATAAAATACAAAGGGACGCAAAAGACGGAGGTGCATTACAAAATATAACAAAACTCTTAAATATGGCTCACATGGCGTAGGCATAATATAACAATGAATACTATCGACTAGATGTGAATATTATTTGACAAATCAGTTTGATTTCAGATTAGCGGTCAACATGTTTGCTGGATCCGTGATATTGCAGCAAGAGAAAAGTGCGTTCCAGTCTGTCATCAATAGCTGGTATGGTAACATAATCATAATTTACTACTCTGCCAAATTATTTAACTTCTTTCAAATCTAATTCTGTCTAGGTGCGGAACTCCAAAACAATCATGGCGGCTGGTATTTCGCGCGTCGACGCACGGCTTTTCTGCGCAGGCGTTCCACTCGCATTGCGATGGAATATCACCCGTATTGTTACTGGTGCAGGTATTATATTTCAATATAGTTATAGCAACATTTTTCTATTTTTTGTAAAACTTAAGTTCTATGTTCAAATATAACAAAAATATTGTCCTCAGCTATCCCGCGGCGAAATAATTGGTGGTTGGTGCGAGTCCGGCTGGTCAGCTGGCGGCGGGGGCGCGGGCGGGGGTGCGGGCGCGGGAGCGGGGGGCTACGTGTCGGCGGAGCGCGGCCTGCTGTTCGCGCTCACCGACCCACCTGCGTTGTACACGCTTACGAAGAAGGCTTTCGCGCTGTGTTATCATCCTGAGTGAGTTTCGTATGAGGGACTACACTACTGACTAAATTATTGATAGGGGGTTTTGACCTATTAAAGCAATTATATGGTTGATTCAATAGTCAGTCAACATGAGTTGTTCGAAGTATAGGAATAAATATTTGCATGGTATGTTAAGAAAATTTCTCCTTATTCGATAAACATTAATAGGCTCTTTTTAGACCCAGATCTCCATAATGATGTTTATTTTTTGTTTTCATATTAGTGTAGTTTTGTACGAGTAAAGAATTTATTTAGTCTATTATACGTCTCTGCTTATTTTGACAGCTGCGGTCCAATATTCGGCGCTGGCGCAGATCTCCTAATCTCAAATAACTGCAACAGCAACACGGACAGCTACAGCAACCTACACTCATATGGAGACTCTCTCTCGCCCGCCTCCCTCGCACCCGACTATAGCTTTACTGTGCGCGACTATGAAATATTCACGATCAAGCATAATTAATTTATATTTTCCGATATCATGATATTGAGGAATGTTATAAATTTTATGTGTATCTGTGGTACGGCTCCAAGAGTAAATTTATAATTGTGCTTGCTTCTGACTTGTATGCTTTAATTGTATTTTTTTTAATAGTATGTAGGTATGAAATAAAGTATATGACATTTTTTTCTGTGTTTTCTTTTCTTTATCTGTTGTTAATCGTTTAAAATAACCGATAACATTAAATGATTTTTTTTTGTATTGAAATGCAACTCTGGTTGTCAAAACTATTCATAAAAGGGGAAGGCCCAAAAGAGGCCCTGAAATTTCCTACACTTTCAGCATCATCAAATTCTTGGTGGCGTATTTCTAAATCCAATACATTGTAAAACAATAATTTGGGTTCCGTGAAAAATAATTAGAAAATGATTTGTATGGATAATTTGGTCATCATGAACTATCGTCCATAAGTTCATATTTGGGAATCTTGTAAAGGTATTACTAGTATAATATTATGTTATCTCTGGTATTAGCCAGAACCTAGATAAAACGATGGGAATGGAACATCAAACTATTACACTACACACAAACAATTTGTCACCTTCAAATTATCAGTACTAGATCAAATTTAAAAGGCACCACACGGCAGGCTTTCAAATAAGATTTTAGAAGGTTGAAAAAAAAAACTAATTCTAACCAGCTGCGTTATGTTAATCTAAAAAAAGCTTTATAATATTTTAAGTAATGTTAAACGATACACGTTGCAGATGTTACGCTAATTCTTTTGCTAGTAATGGATTTTTAGACATTGTAAATGTTGTATACTTTAAACGTAAACGTACCCCATAAATATGTAGATAATATAATTTCAAGATATTTCAGGTGACTTTTTAATTATTATATTTTAAAATAATTTTATTGTCTGTCACCGTCATACTATATAATCTCATTTGTCAATTGTCATGTATTATTTATGTTATCTGTAATTTTGTTTTGGTGAAATTGCGCGCCGCGACGCGTTTGCCTTTTCGATCTCTTCGTATTTGCTGCTTTTCTAGACTTTTCCCCACTTTAATTCAATATCTAAATTAGTGAAATAAGCGGAATAGTCCTGATAATTTTTATGAGTGTTTGTTTTATCATAAAAACAATATGTGATGATATTGTAATATCATACCAGTGTAATTCATATTGATACTTCATCCATGGTGTTAGTGCTATTTCCATAACTCACAGCTCTATTCTTTTATAAGAAAAATGCATCGACGTGGGGGGAAACGCATCCGCATGGATGACCCTCCTCCAGAGTATGTGAATCCTATGACTCCCGCTACTCCAATGACAGATTATGGCGGGCAATCAGTACATGAACCTGATGCATCCAACGTTAACTACTCTGGTTTCAATGCTGGTGCAGCTGTAAATTCAACCACAGTAGACGCTCCTCGTGAGGAACATGACGATCATGAAGAAGACGCCAGATCACCATCTCCAGCGCCAACTAAACGTATTACACGTAGTCGAGGTCGTGGTGGTGATGGAGGCTATGTAGGGCGGTTAGCCGAGTCGCCACCTCCTCCGCCGATTCGCCCTCGCCGTGGTCGAGGTGGCCGAGGCAGGGGCAGAGGTCGAGGTGCCCCACCGCCGCCAGCATATTCTCCACCGCCTGTATTGTTGCCTGGTGATGATGAAAACAGCCTGTACAATTTGTTGAGGTTTAATAAGACAGCTATTAATGTAAGTGTTATAATTATTATACTTCATACTTATTGTTATTTCTATTATTAAATTTGCAGCTTGGGTAACATTATTATCAATGAATACAAATGTAGAATAATTGTAATAATAGTATGTATATTACATATTCTCTAGCATTTCTATCTTTCAACCACTTACCATATTTTAGTTTTAATTTAAGTGAACTAAATTTTGGTAATTATAAATTGTACTTATGCTGATTTAGTCAACTCACTATTGAGTGGCTTATTTTTGTAATTGCTCCTTTTATTAATTTATATTTTCTTGGATTATCAACATAGTTAAAAGTTTGAAATCTTAGCCCAGTGTGTAACAAAAATAATTGCGGCTACCATCTATAGTCTATACTAATATTATAAAGCTGAAGAGTTTGTTTGTTTGAACACACTAATCTAGGAACTTTTGGTCCGATTTAAAATATTCTTTCCTGTGTTAGATAGCCCATTTATTGAGGAAGGCTATAGGCTATATATGTACTGTACTGTACTCGTTATTATTCCTATTATATGTATGTTAAAAAAACACATCTAAATTATATTTTCAATCTATACTAATGTTATAAAGCTGAAGAGTTTGTTTGTTTGTTTATTTGAACGCACCAATCTCAAGATCTACTAGTCTGATTAATGGGCTGTCTAACACTAAGAATTTTCTTATTATTTATTAAGGATATTTATTATATGAGATATGTACCTTTGGTGAAGCCGGGATGGACTGCTAATATTATATATATTATGTGGTATTCAATCAACAGCAAGTTGTTGATATGTGGATAGAAGAGTACAAGAACAGTAAGGAGAGCGCTCTGGTGCAGCTGATGCAGTTCTTCATCAACTCGTCAGGGTGTCGCGGCAAGGTCACTCCAGATATGGCACAAATGGACCATACACTTATCATCAAGAAGATGACACAGGAGTTTGATGAGGTTATTAATTTTTTTTTTCTCAATTATAAATAGGAAATATTCTTTTATGAAACCAGAAATTGATTTGGGGTTTTTGTTATTATATACATTGATGGAACATTTCATCCATTTTGTTCAATATTGTTCTATTTTTAAATAAATTGAAAAGGTATCAGAATATGTTTCTTCTGTGTATTAATCTAAGCTATTTCAAGTGGTCATTTTTAAATATTTGAGTATGAGACCTCTGAGTGAATGATTTTCATCACATTAATCAGTTAGTCAAAACTGTTTATTACTATTTTTAGGAAAGTGGAGAGTACCCCCTCATAATGTCAGGACAGACATGGAAGAAGTTCCGTGCAAACTTCTGCGAGTTCATTCAGACTCTTGTGAAGATGTGCCAGTATAGTATTATCTACGATCAGTATCTCATGGACAATATCATATCTCTTCTCACTGGACTGTCTGATTCACAAGTCAGAGCATTCAGACACACAGCCACGTTAGCAGGTAAGTGATTATAGCTGTTTATCACTAACTTTATATTGAAACTTGTCATAATCACATTTCTGCTCTCACAAACTCAAAGTCAATGCTGTTTTAGTGTCCTAATGTATTAGATGATTTTATGAATGAGAAAAAAAAGGGAGATAAGAGTTGATACCCATGATACTTTCTTTTGAATACATTTTTACTAAAACCTTGACTCACATACTAAAGTCTCTCTCGCATTCCAGTGATGAAGCTAATGACAGCACTCGTAGACGTTGCCCTCCTGACAAGCGTGAACTGCGACAACTGTCTACGTCAGTATGAAGCTGAGAGGTTAAAAGCTCGTGACAAGCGAGCTAGTGACCGGCTCGAGGTGCTTGTGGCTAAGCGACAGGAGTTGGAGGAAAATATGGAGGAGATCAAGAATATGCTTTCATATATGTTTAAGTCGGTGTTTGTACACAGATACAGGTATGCATTATAAATTTTGCTTAACAAAGAAACTTAAAACGCTATACATGATTAAAGAAAATTTTATTTTGGTCTGCCTTCAGTTCAAAAATTGAAGAAGATGACGAAGAAAACTGATTTTCAAAGAGGATATCTTTGAAAATCAGTCTTGTTAAAATCTAAATAGAATCTGTTTATGATAACCAAAACCACCACTGAACTTGTGACATTGAAAAGTACAATAATTTCCATGTCTAATAACTTTAAATCATACACTAAACGGTATTGTTTTGTTTGCAGGGACACACTACCAGATATTCGGGCAATAACAATGTCAGAGATAGGCATATGGATGGAGAAGTTTCCTGCACATTTCTTAGATGATCTTTATCTCAAGTACATTGGTTGGACACTTCATGATAAGGTAAATTAAAAGAAAAAAACTGCTTTTCATCCCCTATATTCTTTACATTTGTTTTGTATCCTAGCATCATTTTTGAAAAAGGTGGTTATTAAAAGATAGTTGAAGGTTACATAATTCATAAAAAATAAAATTGGTCAAAATGTTTAATTTAAGACCTAATAACAGTTGTCTCTAAGTAGAAAGAATGATATTTGTAATAATCCACATTGTATTCAATTATAATAAAACTTACAATGTGTAATAAAAAAACTATCTTAATAGTTTGGAATGTTTGTCATCTCAGGTTGGTGACGTCCGTCTACGTTGTCTGCAAGCTCTACACCCACTTTACGAGTGTGAAGAATTGAAAAGCAAATTGGAACTTTTCACATCTAAATTCAAAGACCGCATCGTGTCTATGACATTGGATAAGGAGAGTGAGGTTGCCGTGCATGCCGTCAAGCTGGTTATTGCTATATTGAAGTAAGTATTTAAAAAAAATTTAGATATAGGTTATAAATTATAAAATCTTGGTTTGTAAAATATGTAAGCAATGTTCTCTTCAGAAAGTCATGTATATGTAAACAAAACTATGAGATGTAATGTATGTTTAATTGAATGAGTTATGTGATTGATCGTGAATTATATAATATAAGATAAAATGTTATACAAGTATATCGATTTGACGCACTGACCGAGGAGCCATTATTATAGAATTGTGGCATTGCATGTCCAGGATGCACCCCGACGTGCTGACGGACAAGGACTGCGAGAACGTGTACGAGCTGGTGTACTCGTCGTGGCGCAACGTGGCGGCGGCGGCGGGCGAGTTCCTCAACTGGCGGCTGTTCCGCACCGAGCCGCCCGTGCCGCCCGCGCGCTCGCGCCGCGGCAAGCAGCGCCTGCCCAACACCTCGCTCGTGCGCGACCTCGTGCAGTTCTTCATCGAGTCCGAGGTGAGCCGCACCCGCATCAACCCGCGTATACACGCATATACCCGCATATACCCGCGTAAACTTGTAAATGCACGCTTCTATTCCAAGAGGTTCTCGTTCCCAGGAGTTATTTCAACGATTGAAGGGACAAAAAAGTAGTACATTTATACATTTAATGGAAACTAGCGCGTCAAGTCAATCCATTATGAAAAATAAAACACATATTATTTCTATTAAGACATTCTTTGCATTTGTGTTTGTTGTGTGTCTTATGTAGCATAGGTTTTTAAATCTACTTAAATTTTTGCCTCATTAAGTACAACCAACGACATATTTATAAGTATTTGATGAAAAATGCTAAAAGTACACTTCCTGTTTCAGCTGCATGAGCACGGCGCGTACCTGGTGGACTCGCTGATCGAGTCGAACCCGATGATGAAGGACTGGGAGTGCATGTCGGACCTGCTGCTGGAGGAGGCCGGGCCCGGCGAGGAGGCGCTGGACAACCGGCAGGAGTCCTCGCTCATCGAGCTGATGGTGTGCTGCGTGCGCCAGGCCTCCACCGGCGAGCCGCCCGTGGGCCGCGGGCCCGTGCGCCGCCACCATCACATGCTGTCCAAGGAGCAGGCCAAGGTCGCGTCTCAACACTGATCTATCATCATCATCATCAACACCTTTAGCCCATTATATACAATTACATCATAATAAAACATATACATATATATATTTTGTAGAATATATGCTATATTGGAAAATATCACAACAGGGGAGGAGAATAATGTACAATATATGAAATACAATAATTTACGCATGACATAAACATACCATATTACATTTATATTTGCAACACAAAAATTAATCTTACAATAATTTTACAGCAAGTGAGCGACGACCGCACAAAAATGACCGCCCACTTCATGGTGTCCCTCCCGGCGCTACTCGACAAGTTCAGTGCTGACCCGGAAAAACTGACCAACCTGCTCTCCATTCCGCAATACTTCGACCTCGAGTTGTACACCACCCAGCGGCAGGAGGGCAACCTGACGCTGCTGCTGAACAAGATCCGCGACATCGTGTCGGCGCACACGGAAGCGGAGGTGATCGAGACGTGCGGGCGGACGCTGGAGGTGCTGTGCAGCGAGCAGTGCGCCGTGTACACGCGCTGCAACGTGGCGCGGGCCACCGTCACCGACATGTGCGTCAATAGATACAAGGAGGCGATCGATGACTACCGCAGTCTTATTGAAGGGGTGAGCTTGTATTATCTGTATCTGTATTGTCTGGTCTTGGTGATTGTCATCTTTGTTTTCAATATGATACAGTATTCGATTTGTAGTTTGTTTATTGGACCATCTGATTAATACAGTGGAGTGGAGTTCTGGACTCAAATTCAATTCAGTGTTTGTGAAAGGAAGGCACCTAGATACAAGGGTTGTGTTTGTTGTTTGTATTTTTAAACAAATTAATTATTTATATGACAAATGATAAAATGTTAAATCCTTCCACACCTTATAAACTAAAAATAGTGTTATAATTTAACAAAGTTTGCGATACACTTGCAGGGTGAAACCCCAGATGCCGATGAGGTGTTCAACGTGGTGAACTCCCTGCGCAAGGTGTCCATAATGTACATGTGCCACAACCTGAATGACACTAACATTTGGGACTCGCTTTTCGAAGATCTACCTAAGTGCCTTAAGCAGAATGAGTCGCAAATGCCCACACAGGTAAAGTGTTCTTTCCTTTTTAATTTTTTTTTTAATTATAAAAATTTATTATATTATGACCATTTATAATATAATTTATTTTTAATTTATTATTTAAAAAATTACCATCAATCCATATTGATGGTAATTTTTTATGTGTCACCATTACCAGAGATGACTTTTAATGAACACACTTAACTCAGGAATTATAGATTCCATTTGATACATGATTAATGTGGGTGGCAGCAAGTTTTATATTAATATCTCTGTAACAATTTTACGCCCAAATGATGGAACATAAATGCTAAATACTTTTGGACATTCATTAAAGCTAAGCGTAATGGATCAAACGGTTTCCCTGCTGTTGTGACTGATGGCC